>NC_042988.1:24326271-24566271 GCF_901001165.1 Salmo trutta | reverse complement strand
TGTTGGACTGCATCAAATGCTGGGCAGTCAGGTGAAACGTTGGAACTTTGCAAGACTCTGTCCATATGACAGAAGACCTTTTAGTGGTCTTCCCAGGTGGAGTTCGACGAGAGTGACCCCAGAAATCTACTGGACTGCGGAGTTCAGTGCAAAGCGAAACTCAGGAAGATGCTGATCCCACCTTGTGTGCTGATCCCCCTCGAATGAAGCAATCATCTCCTTCAAGGTGCGGTTTACCCTCTCGGTCAGGTTGGTCTGAGGATGGTAGGCCGTGGTCAGCTTACCAGCTACACCCCAGTAGGTACTGAGCTCTTTGTAGATTCCTGATATGAACTGCGGACCTCGGTCAGAGAGAATTTGGTCTGTAATCCCGAATCTGGTAAAGACCCCCCTTCGCAGAATTAGAGCAATGGCGGATGCAGTGGCTTTGCGGAGGAAAAACACCTCCAACCAGTGTGTGTGTGTGGTAGTCCACTACCACCAATTAAAATTCCTTCCCGGTTCCCCCGGCTGGGAGGAAAAGGTCCTATGAGGTAAATTCCCAGCACTTCATTGGGATGGTTCACCATGTCTGCTGCATTTTCCAGGCATGTCTGTCTGGTTTGTATTTCTGTCAGACTTCCCACTGCTGTACAAACTTCTTGGTATCAACCTGTAAGCCTGGCCAGTAAGCCACCTCCTGTAATCTTCGGTTGGTCTTGTAAACTCCAAGATGGCCACTCATGGGGTTGGCATGATAAGCTTGGATCATCTGGTCAGTCAATGTAGAGGGGATGAAGACGTGGTAATGGGTGCTATGTGTTCCATCTCCTTTTGGAGTTTTTCGATACACTTTATCCTGAATTATGCTGAACTTCTAATTGAAGCGACTCTGAGTCTTCTTCAGACAGACTCTTGTGGATCGCCATGATGGCAGCATCATTCTGCTGTGCTCTCCACACACACTCATCATCCAGAGGAAAGGAATAATCCAGACACTTAGCACCAGTGTAAGTGCTGCCCAATGGAGGACAAACATTGGCAGTCTCAGTAATCTGATCTGGGTTAAGTCGTTTACGTTGACAGTGGAAGCATTTTTCCATCCTGAAAATATATTTCAATTATATATAAAAATAATAATTAGGTGCCCCGCCCAAGGATTTCAATGGCTGAAAATCCCTGGAAAGCAATAAATACACTGTCTTCCATGCCCAGTGTGGTTGACATGCATGTGTGTGTTGGTGTTTGTTAACTCTTTCTCCATGTGTTACAGTGATAAGGACATCAGAGTTGATGTAGCACGGCAGAGAGAGCTGAAATGGCTGGACATGTTCAACAATTGGGACAAATGGGTCTCAAGACGCTTCCAAAAGGTACTTAGCTACATCTGTCTATGTATGAGATTGTATATCTATTACATACATTGTATGTGTGTATAACATAACAAGTGTATGTGTGTTTCAGGTGAAGTTGCGCTGTAGGAAGGGGATCCCCTCTTCTCTCCGGGCTAAAGCCTGGCAGCTGCTCTCCAACAGCAAGGAGCTCCTGGACTCCAACCCCGGCAAGTTTGAGGTACTGCCACTAACCCACACCCTTTCTGTCTTCATACTCACACTTCCGCTATACAAAACATGTCTATTGTGAAGCAGACACTCAAAAAAGACATTCTGCCTATGTACTCTTCACCCATTCAAATCCGAGACCATCATTCCTACAGCCTCTATTTAGGGTCATTGTAGTCAAAATGTCACTGTAATCAAAACAACGTATTTGAATGCAGAAGTTCTTCAGTGAAATCTAGGTAGACAGACTAGGTAGACAGACTAACTGGAACAGAAGTTCATGCGATGGGGAGGAGTTGTGGCTTGTTAGACCAGTTAGATCTCCAGGGGGGTTTATTAGGGGGCGCAGAGACCTCCCCAGCTCTAAGCCTCTTATCCTGGGCAGTAATCCAGCCTGGCTGGGTCTACCTTCACAGACATGGGGGTCTGGACAGATCATATCAGATAAACCCTTTTTCCTTCCCTTTCTCTGCTTTCACTCTGACACAGACATGCTTTGTTAAAGGCCTAGTTATACTCAGTCCTGTTCCATATTATGCTGCTCTAACTAGATATGTTGCTTTAAAGTTGCTCAATTAGAAATGCTCTGAAGTTTTCTTTCTCTCTTAATCTCTGTAGGAGTTGGAGAGGGAGCAGGGAGACCCTAAATGGTTGGACATTATAGAGAAGGACCTGCATAGACAGTTCCCCTTCCATGAGATGTTTGCTGCTCGCGGTGGACACGGGTAAATGACCATGCTGTACTGATGTATAACAGGATTTGTTCAGTCCATGTAGAGCACACTGACATGTACAATAAAAATGTACTTTGAGTGCATGTGTGCTAACTGTCTGTTCTCTTCTGGTGTGGCCTCCAGGCAGCAGGATCTGTACCGGGTACTGAAAGCCTACACAGTGTACAGACCTGAAGAGGGATACTGCCAGGCCCAGGCCCCGGTGGCTGCTGTCCTGCTCATGCACATGCCTGCTGAGGTGAGGGGCTGCTGGGGGACACAGAGAGAGGGAGGGGGACTGTGGAGGAGACTGGGAATGGGAACAATGTTATAGACTGATGAAGTAGTGGGATGGGGCTAAGTGTTTATAATGTGTTTATTCCCAACTTGCAGCATGCCTTCTGGTGTCTGGTGCAGATCTGTGAGACGTACCTGCCTGGATACTATAGCGCTGGATTGGTGAGTAAATGAACGAACACACGCTATCTTCTTCTTTGGTGTACACTGAGACGACTCATCATTCTTTTAGGAAGCAATCCAGTTGGATGGAGAGATCTTCTTCTCTCTGCTACGTCGTGTCTGTCCCATGGCCTACCGTCACCTGAAGAAGTTTAAGATAGACCCCATTCTCTACATGACCGAGTGGTTCATGTGTGTCTTCTCACGCACCCTGCCGTGGTCCTGTGTGCTACGTGTGTGGGACATGTTCTTCTGTGAGGGTAAGACACTCTCTCTCACACACACACACACACAGTGCACATGATGCTGTGGCTAACTATTAGCTAACTGTGCTGTTTTCTAGGAGTGAAGATAGTGTTCCGTGTGGGCCTGGTGCTGCTCAAGCAGATGCTTGGCTCGGTGGATAAACTGCGGGAGGTCCAGGGCATGTACGAAACCATGGAGCGCCTCAGGAACATCCCACCTGAGTCTGTCAGAGAGGACCTATTGGTGCAGGAGGTGAGACTGTAAACAGTGTATACAGACAGACATACACACACATACACGTGTTCTCTAAACATACTCCTACTCTGACTCATTGACACGAGTCAAATGAGTCAACTGACATTTCTCTGTCTCTGTGTCTAGATCTGGTTTGATGACTTCCTCTGTATGTCTCTGTCTGTGTAGGTGGTGTCCCTGGCGGTGACTGAGGCTCTGATCGAGAGGGAGTGCAGTATTCAGGTAAGGAAGTGGAGGGAGTCCAGGGGCGAACTGACCCACCAGCCTGTCCGAAGGCTCCACGGGACACGGGACATCCACGAGCACAAGCGTCGGGCCTCCGCCATCAGCTCCGGGGGTAGCTTCTCCTTCCTGGGGTCCATCCCTCCTCCAGGGCCCCTCAGGGCCTCCTCCAGCCTGCTCTCCCTCCCTGGCTTCCGCAAGTCCAAAACCCCCTTCCGCTCTCAGAAGAAGGGCTCCTTCTCTGGGGCCTCTGGGATGGAGGCCATGCAGCGACAGAACCCCTCAGCGGCAGCTTCAAGCCCACCCGGAGGCCCCGCCCACAAACCACCCATGTCTAGTGGCTCTGTAGCTAGGGCGCCTGCCTCTCAGAGTCCTTTGGTTGGGTCTGGTCCAGGCCCCTCTTCTGGCCCAGCCCAGACCTCAGCACAGAGCCAGCCTGGTGCCTCAGTACACCATACACCACCCAACACCCTCTCCCCCAAAGTCACCTCTGAGCAGATCACACCCACCATCCCATCACCCACCGCTAACAACACGCCTCTGCCCCCGTTCCCAGACGGAGGGAGAGGAGGAGGAGGAGGAGCAGCAGCTACAGGAGGAGAGGATGACAGGAAGAAGAAGAAGAGCAAGGAAGACAAGAAGAAAGAGAAGGAGGAGGAGAAGAGGAAAGAGAAGGAGAAGAAGAAGGACAAAGCAGACAAGGAGAGCCAGAAGAAGGAGAAGGAGCGGGCAGAGAAAGAGAAGAAAAAGGAGAAAGGGGGGAAGAAATAGGACAGAGGGGGAGGAGAGGCAGAGGAGAAGAATGGAGCCACAGCACCAAGAGATTTGACCTAGTTTCTCCTGTTATTCCTTTAGAAAGAAAATGGACAAGGAAAAAAAGAGGACATGGAAACAAAAGACCCCCAGAAGTGGAATGAGAGAGAGAAAAGGAGAAGGCCTCCTGTATAGTGCATCTTGAAGACTACATATAGTCAGGATGATTTTGGAGACATCTGGATCATGGTTTTATTAGCACCCCAGGGGTCATCCCCCCCATGCTTGCTTCATCAATTAGTTTGAATAATTAAGTTGGGACACGTTTCCTTTTGCAACTGGAGAATTGTCTGTGTGGTTCACAATGGATCTCCCAAGATCACACAACTGTTTTCTCATTTAGTTTTTTCTTTTATTTCGTTTTTATCAGACTAAGGCTGGTGGACAGACAAGCTGTTGGACATAGAGTAGGTGGGAGTTATAGATTGGGTGCAATTGGGTGTAAATAGAACATCCTAAATCTATGTAGGATCCTTGAGTCGTTCCCCATAATGCCCTGTCATGTCCAGTCTGTGGTCAGGTGGTCACATGTCCAACCGGAATGCTAGCAGAGAAAAGTAAACAATTGAAAAATATCTCAAACCCAGGCACTGAAGACCGTGATTGCTGGTAGTACTATGGTATTTGGATGTCTGGGAGGACCTATTTATTGTAGTGTTAAGTGTTGTGTGTGTGTGTGCCTTAGTAGCGTAGTGAGCCGTGTTACCGTTCAATATTGCCACCCAGTTTCTCTGCTCTGTCTCTCATGTCTTTGTCTTCCTCTTTTTTGAGTTGCTTGTTTTCTCCCCCCTCTCTCTCATCTCTTAATCTCTAGTCCTCTGACCAGTGACAGAGGAATATAATCCCAACAGGTAATGGAGAGATGTACACTGCGATAGGGAGGGTTTGTAAGGAGAGGGAGAAATGAACATGACATTCTGAGACTTGACAGACAGACATGCATGGATCAGGATGGCACCTCCCTAACAACACAAGGAGTGATTTCATTTTAGAATGCAATTATTTTTTTTGTCTTTTCAAGTTTCTCTTGAGTATGTTTTATAGTGGGAGATGATGATAGATACTGGTAGTTTAGCGAGGGAGGGTCCTTCTGCATTCAATGACAACTCTGAATCTGCCCATCAAACCAAATGTCCATCTGTTATTTTTTTGCTTGTGATAAATTAAATAATATATATTTTATTTAGCCAAATATTAATAAGGGTGAATCTTTTAGTAAATGAACCCATTGGAATGTGATCTATTTAGAGTTATTTGAGAAACTTACGTTGACCACTCCTGTTTGGTAGGTAGGTAGGAAGGTTGTTGAATCTCATCTGGATAGTTCATAGAGAATGATAGAGGCCTCCAGTGGCCAAAAGGCTGTTTTAGCATGAGCAGCACCATGAGGGCTTCCACCATTTGAATGTAGTCAACTGAATGGGACTTCCAACTTCATTGACCGATCCCTTCTGGTGACCCTGTTGGAGTCGTGCAACCAGGTCATCAGGAGGGATCAGCCAATCGGGAAGAAGAAAATTGACAACTTTGAAATGGATATTGCCTCAATGAAGCTGTTACAGATGCCATAATGGCACAGATACAATGATGAGGCCTCTTTCCATATCTATGGGATAGTTTCACCTCTTACACCTGCGCCTTTAGGACCCATAGCAAGCCACTTGGTGCTGGGCGGGTCAGGCGTGCCAATGTAGCATTAACCTCTGAACTCTGACCTTCGGGCTCTGATGTATTTATGTACAAAGTTGGTTAATGTAATCAGATATTATATATGTATTATTCTTTATTTTGGATCTGACTGCTATTTTTCTATGCGAGTAAAGGACACCTGGTTAACTGGAAGGATGGCTGGTGACGTGAAGCCCAGTTTAAGGAGGATAATGTTAAGTATTGTTTTTTTTAGATACTGGTATGGCTGTTTTGATTTCATTATTGCACATTTGTCCTCATCTTCTAAGATAACAAATCCTATTTATGTCATTTCAAATTTCAAGTTTACTGTGGTAGCTATGGGTAATGTTAGGTCCACAATTCTCCATTTACCATATTACAGTATTAAACCTGACAGTGATTGAAGAACAGGGGAATGACCATCAATCGATCAACTAAGATTCACATGAGTATTTCAGATATGACATCATTTCAGTGAGCCGAAGGTCATAAAGTACTGTTTAAGATACTGGAGGCATTTAGTCAACTCTGACAAGGGTTGTAATTGAAGATCTGAAGTTGTCTGTCTTTGTCACGTCAGTATGTTGTAACCAACCACCATAATGATGTTTTGATAACTCCCTAACCTACTCACACACAGTGTTATGTAACGTATGTATACTGTACATTAGATGGATAGTGCCGGTTAGTTACTGTAACACCATTCCTTGGTGGAAACCGTTGGTTCTCTTAACACTGATTCTCTGTACTGTTTTTGTAGGAGAGGAGGGTTTTTAGTGTAATCGTAGCCAGAATGTCCTTGTGTGTTCACTATTTGTCATTTTTTTCACCAACTCATGTTATTTTTTTTAAGCCCCTGCTTTCCCCCTTCTTCCCCCACATTTTGCTTCCAGTCTTCTCAGAATCACTTTTGGATCAGAGTAGAGTCGGCGAAGATGACCTGAACATGTTTATGCAAACCTTATTGTTCACAAAGCATGTTGTCAAACAGCAGCACTGACGGCCAGCAATGCCACTGCTGAGATCAGTAGTTTTCATGGCAATAATTAGAAGTTGGAGAACCCTGAGAATGCTACAGAACCAATCAGGATAGAGCAATATTTCTCCAAGCAGGCCCTGGCTCCATCCAATTGGTTAGGCTCCTTAAGGTACTCAGTTCTGTGTTGTCATCAAGAGGTCATGACAGTCATCCTGTCATTGCTCCCAAACTGATCTGGAATCAGTCCTCATGCCTGAAATAGCCAGGATGAGTCAACAGAGACACGTAGGTCCTGAGTGCATTTCTACATTGGTCCTGAAATCCTTGAGCTTGATTGCTTTTAATCGGGAGCGTCCCATTGATTAGATTTTAAAGGTTGTTGCTTTTATGTTTTTCTATTTTGTCATGGTTTCTCCACAACTGTATGTCTTTTGTTGTTTTAAGTTTACATGGAACTGTTATTGGTGGAAAAATAAAATCCTAGATAATGAAATGCATTCCTTACCTGCAGAAGAAAATCTACACATGATGTATTTAATTAATAATGATAATGACAGTCGTGATGAATAATAAACCATAATATATTAAAGAACCCTGCTCTGCCTTGCATTCTTGTTTCATGTTGATATCGCCTGCATTCTCCCAATGAGCTGTGCATGAACATTTTATTCCATTCTGGAAAAACTTCATATTTCAGACAGTCTATGGTCCAGCAGGGGGCAGTAAAGGTGTATGATTTCTGTCTTTACAAATGAGCCTAGTCTGCGGATAAGATTTTGGTGGTGTCTCAGACACACAGCACAGGAAATACACCCACGCCAGCCCTGTTGTTTCTCAATCCCACTCTACCAGAACCACTCATGAACAGAGACACTAGTGTACAAAAGATAAGAGCTTTTATTCACAGTTAGTCCCTTTTATTCATTACAGAGGAGTTTCTGGCAGAATAAAGCTAGTCCAGGTGCAGAAAACAAAGGAGCTTATAGAAAACAGAGGTAGAAGTAAAGGAGGAAAGGGAGGAGGGAAAGGAGGTGAAGACGTGTGTTTTCTTTGGGTCCTTTCTCTTCTCTCTAGCAGCCTTTCTCACTTCTTGAGAAAAACGTAGCCGTCACTTTAAGGAGGCCCTGTTTTTCTCTAGCCTCATTCCTTCTTAGAATATCTCCTATTTTCCCACCTTATCTACAGGAGATAACCTCTACAATATTTATAGGATTTCTCTCTGTTTGGTTTATTTGCCCATCTGAGGGTTAAATTAAGGGGGAGTGAAAGGACTTCCAGGTCTAACCTCTGAGCTGTTGCAGCCGAGGCAAAGACTGGTGCTCCGTTTCACCTTGGGGTTTACACATCCATACCACAGCAGTGGAATACGACTTGCTGTGTGCATTTCTTCTAACAGAGAGACTGGGGAAACAACCAATGATAGATAGGAGTAAGAGATGAAAAGGAGGAAGAGGGTTAAGGGAAGGGAAAGCAGATGAGAAAGAGATGGAGATGTTAAAAGATCATTTTTATTGAAAATAATCCCATATCCCCACGAACAAACATAGACAACCCATGAGCACCTGCTCTCACACAAATGTCTTGAGTAGAGACGAGTCTTTTAGAGAATTTGTGTGAGTGAGAGACAGAGCACACGAGTACACATAAAGAGAATAGAAGGAAGAAGAGAGGAGCAGGAAGGTAGAATGGAAAGGGAGGCTGTTTTCTTTTCTTCTGTCTGTTTCATTACTCCTCCTTCTCCTCTCCGTGTGTGATGACGTAGCAGATTTGCTTGTAGTCTACGTTGCCGGCCACATCTGGGGGGAAGGCAGCCCACAGGTTCTTCATCTGAGGGGAGGAGAAGGAGGGTCAGCCACTCATCAAGTCAAGGGACAAGGAGAGATCATGATGATATTCAAACTGAATGATGAGAAATGTACTCACCTCCTCTGCAGAGAACCTGTCGCACTGAGTGGTCAGGAGCTCCTGAAGGCTAGAGAGAGAGGGAGACAAAGTCACAAACATTCATGAAGCTGTGGATTCTGTTATGGAGTGCACTCATTACTACAACTGTAAAATAAGGAAGGAAATATTCTCACAATTCCTTCTTGATGAAACCGGTAGCCTCAGGGTCCAGGACCTTGAAAGCACTAACGATGACATCCTCGGGATCAGCACCTGAGACACAGAGCGTCAGTCAGGCATGTTACACTGACAGCAAGACACATGCAATGTCCTCAGATATGGGAGTGTACTTAGAAAGCCACTAACACTTTGAAGCGATTATAACCTGGTTATAACAAGTTAGACAGTGAGCCTAACAGAGTCAAACCAAGAAATGAGGAGATGTGCAACAGAAATAAAGCAAGCAAGTACAGTGAGTTATAGACCCACCCTTGAGCTTCTCTCCGAACATGGTGAGGAAGACGGTGAAGTTGATGGGGCCGCTGGCCTCCTTGACCATGGCTTCCAGCTCCTCATTCTTCACATTCAACTGGCCTACAGAGCAGGGAGGGAGTGGAGGTTAGCTAGCACCATTATCTATCTCTCTCTCTCTCTCTCTCTCTCTCTCTCTCTCTCTCTCTCTCTCTCTCTCTCTCTCTCTCTCTCTCTCACACACACACACACAAACACATACACACATATACAGTACATATTGGACATTGTGGACATACTAAGGCACACTTTTAATAGAGACAGGTCAGTCACATAATATGTCCTCAGAATCTTAAAAGGTCTTAAATGTAACCCTTGCTCACCCATTGAGGCCAGCACGTCCCTCAAGTCATCCTTGCTGATGATACCGTCTCTGTTCTGGTCAATGATTGTGAAAGCCTGAGAAGGAGGGAAGGAGGGAGGGAAGAATTGAGGGACAGATAATGTCAGGCATGACATGAACACCAGTCACCAGAGTCTGCCAAGTTGTCATCCCCAGTGTGACATGGAGGGGGGGGGTTCAGTCCTGTGTGTAGTGGGACATGGAGGAGGGGGGGTTGAGTCATGTGTGTAGTGGGACATGGAGGAGGGGGGGTTGAGTCATGTGTGTAGTGGGACATGGAGGAGGGGGGGGTTGAGTCATGTGTGTAGTGGGACATGGAGGAGGGGGGGTTGAGTCATGTGTGTAGTGGGACATGGGTAGCATGTGCACTCCATACAACTTAGAGACACCTCTGTCAACTATGGTCATTTAAGTGCCAGGTGATGCCTATCTATGGCACAATGCTATGTAACCCTTGTTAGGCGAGACCTAAAAAGAACAAGAAATGTAAATTCTTACATTTAGGGAGAGCTCATTAAGTTACACCTGTTAAATCCTTCTTCCACTGTCCCAGCCTGTCTCTGGACCTCATCTCTTACGTCTATGAAACCCAAGAGGACCCCCATGGTTGATCTTGAACTTAAAAAAGCAGCTGGTAATCCATCTTCCTGACTCACACACATGCACACACACACCCCCCATCATAGTGTTAAGACTGTCCCAATGATGATGTCAGACATTCCCCAAGTGATACTTAAGAAGTCTGTATCACTTACAGCAGCAAGAATTCCCTCCGTCAAGTCTGTGCCCATATCCCTTGACAACACTTTTGAAAACACATACTATCATATACAATCTAACCACCTACTGCCAGATCCCTATTTCCTGACCTTATCCATCCTTCCATACACACAGTATCCTTCCCTACACTCCTTCCACTTTCTACCCTCCGTCTTTCATCTACATACCGTTCACCTCTCCAACCTTCCTCTCCTCATAAACAGGTACACTAACCTGCCTTCCAAACTCTAGACCTTATCAGAAGCTCAAGAAGATGCCCCCCCCAACCCCTTCTGTTCCCCTCGGTCCCCACCTGTTCTCCCCCTGTCCACCCCCCATCCCCCCCAGTGACCCCCCGTTCATCCCCGCCCCCCTCACTGCCCTTCCCCTCTCCTCTGTGTGCAGCGTGCCAGCCAGGGCCCAGTTGTCCTGCCATACTTAAACACGCAGCCCTCAGCAGCAGAGGACTTAAGATGAGAGGTTGAGTGACAGCTGAAGGCTCAGACGAGAGGGAGGCCTGGAGAGCTTCAAAAGGTTACAGAAACTTCAGAGCTTCTCCTCATGACATTCTTTGCTTTTTTTAAGTTGGGAGAGAGGGGGGACAGACAAAATAGCAACTGCACTGAGAATTTACCAATCAGAGGCCAGCCCCCTAAATCTAATTTGGGGTTCGCTCCTTTAATGAAACAAGGAAAAACAGTACACCGTGATTGACTCATGATTATAACAGTATCAATTTAGCCGCTGTGCCTGTCTGTTTCCGTGTTAGCAACTATTTCAGCCACTCTACAGCATAATTAGGTTACAATGAAACTGACTGGTGGCCAGACTAGAGTCACTCACTCTCAGCCCAGATAGGGAGTTGAAAGGAAATCTGTCCCATTGACATTTTAAGGTGTAAAAGTGATGTGTGTTACATAGTGTGTTAAGAAATCCTCACCTCCTTGTACTCCTGGATCTGGCTCTGCTCAAACATGGAGAACACGTTGGAGGAACCGCCCTCTGCTGCTGCTCCCCTCCTCTTGGCCTTCTTGGGTGCCTGAAGGACAAACACATCAACTGCTTAACAATGGGACCTTCTAGGTCTGTTCATCCTGCAGCTGTAGCCCTCAGGAGGCCAATTAGTGACCTTTGACTTCAGTGTCAAGCTGTTCCTGGTCAGGGACAGGTGAGTGGATGTCTTTGTGTTTAGGTCCAGTACACTGTTCCGTCCGCCATCTAGCATTACAGTCTTTGATCTGACTATCAGTGTGATGTGGGGTGAATATGTGTGGTCCACCATTAAATCCTGCCACTATGTCTTAAATGTAGTTTAACATCCCTTACTACCTAGCTCTTGAAATGTTCTCAGAACACTTCAGGAACAATCTTTCTCTGGCTCAGGACAGAGGAGGATGTTTTTGAATGTGGATGTATTAAAACATGAATTATCCTCAGGTAGCTAACCTTTTACAGCATATTTTATATAAATGGTGTTAATAAAGTATTAACAAAATGTTTAGATCCTGTGAATGATATTGTATATCCAGGAACAGCTTAACACAAAATGTCTAAAAATGCACCACACAAAAAAGTCCAAAGTACAGTTGAGTTTTAAAAAGTTGTTCCATCATTTCTTTTTCAATCTAGCAAAAAAGCTTAAAATAGAAAAACAAGAAAATCTGGAAATGCTGTGTTATTCCTGGAGGTTCCCATCGACAGCACACAGAGTAGTGGACAGGTAAGCAGTCAGAAAGTGAGGACCGGTGTTACTCACCATCTCGAGACGGTATGTATGGAGGTTTGGATGGTCAACAAGAGAAGAGACTGATGTGAAGCCGCATTAAACACCTATCCTCGGGGGCTTATATACCTCTGTAGACCGTGCTAACTTTAGCCACAGCCTCAAGTTTGGATTTGTAGAGGGAGAGAGAGGGAGAGAGGGAGAGAGAGGGAGGGATGAGTTTGAAGCAAAAGTTAAGCGACAGGCAAAATGAGGGACAAGCTATCCCCTTACAGGAGATCAGAAATAGACCCAGGAGTCTTGGAATGAAGGGAACCCGATACAACAGGGACCAGGCCATACGTTTAGTTTCCCATGTGGACTAATATGGACATTCAGGACATAAAAGGCTTGATGGACTGCTGGCTGGCTGGACACATCTTGGCACCGTCCCATCCCTCCATAGTCTCCATCACCATCACCCTTCAGTGTGGCACATCAACCTATCATTGACTTTAGTTTTTCCATTACAATATTAAAGGCTTAAATAAACACATGTTGTGCTCTCAGTGACTTGAAATGTAGATTTTTATGCATGTGCATGCATGGGTAGATATATTTCTCTGTCTACACTTTCTATATTCATATGTCCAGCAATTTCCACAGGTAATTGAAACAGCCTTCTCACATTTTGCATGGCACTGCACATAACTGCACTGTCCAGCATGCACATGTAATGTCATTACATAAAATATTGTCACTGCATCAATATTTTCAATATTTTGGGAACACTCTGGTACAGTGTTTGTGTATATTAGACCATGTTTATTGTTGTCGGTAGTGAGGTCTCCCATAATCCCCCTAGAGTCTAAGGGCCCGACCCTGGGTTTCTATTAGGCTAGCATATGGAGTTGTTGTAAGATGGTTATACCAAGGACCATTCGGCTATTTGATTTTGAATTTAAGGACCTCTGTAGTGGTATATTTCTGAGTTAATAGCAAAAGCCCAAATTCAATGTTTCATTAAATAATAATAATAAAACAAATAATATTCATATATATATATACAGTGCATTCTGAAAATATTCAAACCCCTTGACAGCTTTATTCTAAAATGGATTACATTCATTTTTCCCCCTTGTCAATCTACACACAATAACCCATAATGACAAAGAGGATAAAAAAACTGTTGTTGAAAGTTTAGCAAAGGTATTACTTAAAAAAAAAAAACTTAGAAGTATTCAGACTCTTTGCTATGAAACTCAAAATTGAGCTAAGGTGCATCCTGTTTCCATTAATCATCCTTGAGATGTTTCTACAACTTGATTGGAGTCCACCTGTGGTAAATTCAATTGATTGGACAAGATTTGGAAACCCACCTACCTGTCTATATAAGTTCCCACAGTTGACAGTGCATGTCAGAGCAAAAACCAAGCCATGAGTTTGAAGGAACTGTCCGTAGAGCTCAGAGACAGGACTGTGTCGAGGCACTGCACAATTCTGCAGCATTGAAGGTTACCAAGAACACAGTGGCCTCCTTTATTCTTAAATGGAAGAAGTTTGGAACCACCTAGACTCTTCCTAGAGCTGGCTGCCCGGCCAATGAGCAATCGGGGGAGAAGGGCCTTGGTCAGGGAGGTGACCAAGAACCCGATGGTCCCTCTGACAGAGCTCCAGAATTCCTCTGTGGAGATGGGAGAACCTTCCAGAAGGACAACCATCTCTGCAGCACTCCACCAATCAGGCCTTTATGGTAGACTGGCCAGACGGAAGCTATTGCTCAGTAAAAGGCACATGACAGCCCGCTTGGAGTTCGCCAAAATGCACCTAAAGGACTCTCAGACCATGAGAAACAAGATTCTCTGGTCTGATGAAACCAAGAGTGAACTCTTTGGCCTGAATGCCAAGCGTCACATCTGGAGGAAACCTGGCACCATCCCTACGGTGAAGCATGGTGGTGGCAGCATCATGCTGTGGGAATGTTTTTAGTCATGATCGAGGGAAAGATGAACGGAGCAAAGTACAGAGAGATCCTTGATGAAAACCTGCTCCAGAGCGCTCAGGACCTCAGACTGGGGCAAAGGTTCAACTTCCAACAGGACAACGACCCTAAGCACACAGCAAAGACAACGCAGGAGTGGCTTCGGGACAAGTCTCTGAATTTCCTTGAGTGGCCCAGCCAGAGCCTGGACTTGAACCCGATCAAACATCTCTGGAGAGACCTGAAAATAGCTGTGCAGCGACGCTCCCCATCCAACCTGACTGAGCTGGAGAGGATCTGCAGTGAAGAATGGGAAACTCCAAATACAGGTGTGGCAAGCTTGTAGTGTTATACCCAAGAAAACTCAAAGTTGTAATCGCTGCCAAAGGTGCTTCAACAAAGTACTGAGTAAGGATCAGAATACTTAAGTAAATGTTAAATTTCAGTTTTTTATTTGGTATAAATTTGCAGACATTTCTAAGAATCTGTTTTTGCATTTTCATTATGGGGTATTGTGTGTAGATTGATGAGGATATAATTTAAAAAAAATCAATTTTAGAGTAAGGCTGTAATGTAACAGAATGTGAAAAAAGTCAAGGGGTCTGAATACTTTCTGAATGCACTGTATATACAGTACCAGTCAGAAGTTTGGACACACATACTCATTCCAGTGTTATTCTTTATTTTTACTATTTTCTACATTGTAGAATAATAGTGAAGACATCAACACTATGAAATAACACATATGGAATCATATAGTCACCAAAAAAGTGTTAAACAAATCAAAATGTATTTTATATTTGTGATTCTTTAAAGTAGCCACCCTTTGCCTTGATGACAGTTTTGCACTCTCTTGGCATTATATATATTATTATGTAGAAAATAAAGGAAAAACCCTTGAATGAGTAGGTGTGTCCAAACTTTTGACTGGTTATATATACACTGTATCACAGTTGGTTGGTGGCACCTTCATTTGGGAGGACGGGCTTGTGGTAATGGCTGGAGCGGATTAAATGGAATGGTATCAAACGCATGGTTTCTATGTGTTTGATGCCCTTCCATTCGTGCCGTTCCAGCCATTATTATGAGCCATCCACCCCTCAGCAGCCTCCTGTGTAATGTGTGTATAGATACAGTATTTTATTATTTGATGGAACATTGAATTTGGCCTTTTGCTATTAGCCCATAGAAACGCATTGAATAATATATTCATACATGGCAAAAAAAGGAAGTATGTTTTATAGTGTCTGTCCTATATCTGAGAGATACAAGAAAGCTCAGGAAATTACTTTCAAACGAGTCTTGTTAGGTTTGTGGGTGTCGTAGAGCCAAACAACGATTTGTAGGTGTTCATGAGAGTCACAGCTTTCGATGGTGGGGTAATATTAATTGGATACTACAGACATTTTTGCAAGAAGACTGACAAACACCGCTGTGGCTCTGCCACTTTCCACTGCAGATGCAGAAGGCCGACATCTGCGAATGCGATGGATTGGAGACGCAGCCCATCCCAAAACAATTCAGATATCTCAAGCTTAACAGACATTTTTATGGGGATTTTTTTTATTTTGCTAATTCGATTAGCACAAGGGTCCCGTTAAGAGGTTTTACCATCAGTGGCAGGAGTGCTAAAGAAACTAGAAAGTCAGCCAACCCCCCCCCCCCCCCCCCCCCCCGCCCCCCACACACACACACAGTTTTATATTGCTATCCTTGTGGTGACCAAAGAATTGAATCCCATCCTAAAAACTATTTACCCTAACCTTGAACCTAACCGTAACCCTAACTTTATTCCTAAACCCCTAACCTTAAACCCATATCAAACCGTAACTCCTAACCTTAATTGTAACCCTAACCCCAATTGTAACCCTAACCCAAAACCTAACCCGTAAGCCTAAAATAGCATTTTTCCTTGTGGACTCAGAAGGATAGTTAAACACACACACACACACACACACACACACACACACACACACACACACACACACACACACACACACACACACACACACACACACACACACACAGTGCTCTCTCTCCCTCCTCAAATGCTCCACTCCTAATGCCATGTTGGAGGGGACCACAGGGAGGGGGACTGAGGGTGCAGGAGGAGCTCTGAGGAGAATATATATGAGGGACAGCTGAGAAAGACCAAAATAGCAAAAGAAACTTGTCTGCCCCCCCACTCATCATCAATTTTAAAACTGTCCATCCATAGTTCATCCACTCATCTAGTTGTTTTTATATATTCCAGTCTGGTGTCTTTTATTTTTAAACAACTTAAACCCAAAGTGCCGCCAGACAGGTGAGAAGCTTCCCGAGTGTCGGGAGACTATGGTAGGGCCTGTACCCTGCCGTCGGTTGTCTGTGTTGTTCTATGACCTCTGATCTGCCTTGTTATTGCCATGGTCACACAGGAATGTAAAGTTATTTTTCATTATCCTTTAGTTTATTTAACCAGGGAAGTTACATTCAGGGATGCTTGGTCATATGCTGTACCATACATTATCTACACACAGTTCTGTAACAGGACCCCATACTTCCTTATATAGAGTGCACATAGCCTACTTTATTATAAGACAGGTTACTAGGGGTGTTCAATGTCGGTCCTGGAGGGCCGAAATACTTCTGGCTTTCATCCTCTCCTTCTAATAAGTGACTAATTCAGACCTGGGACACCAGGTGAGTGCGATTAACTACCAGGTAGAAACAAAGTTTCAGCCCTCCAGGACCGGAATTGAACAGCCCTGGGTTACACCTTATGGCTTGTTTATATCCTGTCACAGTGTGAGGAGATGTTAATATACAGATGTATGTGCTTTGTGTAAGGTGACACACTTCCACGCTCCCCTTGACAAATCTATCACATTCTAGATGACTGGTTTGAATTTCTGGTATGTGGTGAAGCCAAAGTCTCATCTTTGAGACGAACATAGAAAACCACTTTCACACTTCAACTTAAAAGGTTAAAGTTTCAACTTTTAGCTGGCACTCTTATCCAGAGCAGATATGGATGCGAGCCTTGCTCAAGGGCACATTCACAGATTTTTCACCTAGTCAGCTCAGGGATTTGAACCAGCAACCTTTGGGTTATTGGCCCAATGCTATTTACTGCTAGGATACCTGCCTCTGTGTGTGAACTTCAGTTTGATCCATTGATCTGATATTCTTAAATATGTAACTTGTTTATTTTACCACTGGTGTCTCACTAGTGTACATTATATTAATCCTCATATATCCTTATCTCAGAACCCAGATCCAAATCTCACATCTGTCATGAGAAACTACATAGGTCCTGTTAATATTAGCTCACTTTTCATCTCTTGGTTTTAAAACTGAATGTGTTACATGTTGGCTGGTGGATGGATGTCCCATCAGGGCAATACCAGAGAGGGCTCTTTGATACTAATGTCTCTCTCTATAACAATATTATGATTGAATTAAACTAAGTCTTGTCACACTTTTTAATCAGTGGACATTAATGGTTTAATTCACAGCTAGTGTGTGTAGCACCCTCTGGTGGTACAGCATGGCTGCATCAACCTTTGTAAAAATAATGGATACATTTAACATGAAGGATATACATCTAATTATATAGTGCTGCACTGTAACTTAATATTTTGTTAAACAGGGATGTGAAGCCTTTACTTGACAGTGTGTAACAACACATCAATGTATATGATGTTTAACACATCACAAGGATGTTTTTACGTTTTACATTTTAGTCATTCAGCAGACGCTCTTATCCAGAGCTACTTACAGTCAGTACATTCATCTTAAGATAGCAAGGTGGGACAACCACATATCACAGGCATATAAAGTACATATTTCCTCAATAACATAGCTATCAGTAAAAGCAGAGCTGGAAGGGGGGGTCAAGCACTGATGAAGTGTTGCTGTGTTGTTGTTTTTTGGGGTGGGGGGTCGAGGTGAGGATACTGTTTATTTAAGTTACTGTTTAAGAGGTAGGGTTTCAGATGTTTGTGGAAGATGGGCAGGGACTCTGCTGTCCTAGCTTCAGGGGGAAGCTGGTTCCACCACTGTGGTGCCAGGACAGAGAAGAGCTTGGACAGGGCTGATCGGGAGATGCCCTCCGTTAGGGGTGGGAGGGCCATGAGACCTAAGGTGGCAGAACGCAGTGCTCGGATTGGGGTGTAGGTTTTGAGCATAGCCTGAAGGTAGAGAGGGGCATTTATCTTGCTATTCCGTAGGTAAGCACCATGGTCTTGTAGTGGATGCGAGCTTCGACTGGAAGCTCTTTGCTTCAATATTGCATAACTACCCTGATTGCTGACAGAAAGTTAAGCTTCACACTCACCATCAATAATACCTAGAAAATATACCAGTGATTTTAATGATAATTTACAAACAGTAACAGACACACCAGTAGGAGTGCCAGTACTCTGAAATAAGAAAGTGACTATCATTTGAGGAACTAGAGTGTTTAAGAGGAACCAGTCACCTGTGTATACAGCATGAGCTGATTATAGTCCTATAACCTAACGTAGCAGGTGCAAAAGAAACACGCGAGGAGAGTTCCCACATCAGGGCTGTGTCCCTGAGAA
Organism: Salmo trutta; assembly: GCF_901001165.1. Lineage (NCBI taxonomy): Eukaryota > Metazoa > Chordata > Actinopteri > Salmoniformes > Salmonidae > Salmo > Salmo trutta. Next base: position 24,547,607 of record NC_042988.1, on the reverse strand, counting down.
CCGGATGCATCCGGCTGTTTGAAACACCACTAAGGGTGATAGTCCTATGAGTTTGATGATGAGTCTCTGCTTTGTGACAAGACATTTTGAAGCTCATCATCAACCTCATAGGACTATAATCCCATCATGATGTATACACAGGTGACGAGTTCTTCTTTAATGCTCTAGTTCCTCAAATTATAAAGTCACTTTCTTATTTCAGATTACTGGCATTCACACCAAAAAAATCATCAAAATAACCAGAGTGGTGACTGTCTGATCTCTGTGGGTCAGTGTTCACTCAGGTCAATGAGATCCTCCTCAATGTGCTCCTGTTCCTCCTGCCTCCTCCTCAGCCAATCAGCTCTCAGCTGCATCACCTCCTCTCCATAGTAATCATGTAGCTTGGTGAAATCCTCTAGAGGATCAAAGTCCACTTGTGGCCATTCCCCATATGGTGGTGCTGGTCCATTTATCGGTGTGACATGTGCGTTTCTCTTGGGCCAATGCTTAGGGGACCTCTTATTCATCACTTTGCTGGGGATTGGAGGGACTTGTAATACATTACTGGCACTGTGGCTTCCCCCTTCTCTCCTCACTGGTCCTGGCATGAGGAAGGAGGAGGAGCATGAGTTCAGGTAAGTCATGGATTGGGTAAGGCACATTGAGCCTGGACCAGTCACAGTGGTTCGTTGATGGGATTCAGCAGGGCCAGCTTGGCGTTTAGCTTCTGCTTAGTGACAAAAAAATACAGGTTGAGAGGCAGGAAAGGAACACATATTTTTGAAGCATGAATACAACAATAGACACACACACCACACTTTCTCCACACACTCACCTTCGTACTGCTTCCCCAGGTCTCTGACCAGCAGTGAAAGGTAGCAGTGGCTGGCTGTGAGCAGGACTTTGACCCAGCTCTCCTGGCCCAGCTGGTCCTCAGCAGCAAGCCTGTAGGTTTTCAGCCCTGAACCTCTGAACACCATGGAGAAGGCAAACAGTCCTCCCTCAGACTCACAGCGCTGGACAGCACAGCCCTCTAGGACAATAACCCCCAGCAGGTGTCGATCTGCCGGACGCTCCTGGTAGAACAGCAGATTGGCTTTCAGGACAAACCAGCGCCTCTGGTAGGAGGAGGTCCTCTCTTTCTGATGAGGTATGTGTAAGAGGAGGATGCCAGGGTGATGGGATGAAAGATGGAGAAAGGGAGGAGTAAGTAACAATATTTTTGATGACGGGAAGTGAGAATAGATAAATACAGAGATAATTTTACCCAAATTAGTGCCATTATACAAGCCCTCCATTTCAATGTTCTATTTATGTCAGTGATATATAAATGGGGGGGGGGGGGGGGGGGGTGACATTGATGATAATAATAAAGTAGCTTCAAATATCAAATATCAGTTGAGACATAATTATTATTAGGCAGGGAAACGCAAAAGGCCAAGAGGAGACTGTGTTATAACAGCATCTCACAGCATATTGATCATGTAATTTGTCTCTTGCTTGTGTCTGTCAAGTTTTACAATACCTTTTTGTAGAGATATCCTTCTTTATCTATCGGTGAGGTGCAGGACAGGTAATGGGTTAAAATCTTCTCATGGATCTTCATTACAACGTTCTCCAACAAAGAGAGGACCTTTAGAGGATGAAAGGCATCCTTCATAATATCAATCCAGCACCAGTAGTACAGACACATAACATTTGAGCCTTGTTTGTCTGTCATAATACCTCCTTTCTTTTTCACCAGTAAAGCAACATTGTCAGTAACCAGTTGCCATCGTCCTGTATTCAACTAGTCCATTCTTTATGACAATGATCTTAAATCTACATACAATTTCCATCTCTATCTCTTGCCAGTCTAGCGGAGGAGTAATGTGTCATCCAAGCTTACCTCTCAGGGTCACTCTCTATCCATCCAATTGTATATGTTTTAGATTTTCTGCCATAAACCTTCACTTGTTCCTCTCAGTCTAATTCCCACAATAGTTTGTGTTCACCGCAACACATCTAGAATAAGACAATGTTTAAATATAAAGTTTCAGGTTACGAACACAGGTCCTCCCATGGGTACTAGAGGACAAGTGTTGAAATATAAATAACTCAACCCACTTCCTGGAAACAAAACCCTGACACACAATATTCTCTCTCCCCTCTATGCTTAAGTCCACACCTACTACCCAGATAGTATACATTGAGGGGGTGTTCTTCCTCACTTCCCTGTTCTGTGTAAAATGTTAAGTTAATTTCCTTAGTGATGCTTTAGAAAAAAGTCTTACTATATCAAATTGTATTAAATGTGTTCTTGAAGTTGATTAAATGTTCCTTACTTCCTCTGGTGATTGATTCATAAGCAAGAATGAATCCTCTCACTAAGGCCTAGTTGTACCCCATAGTACCACTACATTAACATGAGTGGTAATGAGGGCCAGAGCCACATAAACAGAGCTTTATCATTGCAGTTTTTACCTATTGAAATTAAGCATTTTTATGAACAATAAAAACAAAAAAGGACTAGAGAACAATGAGAGTTATTTGACCTCGACTAAGGGAAAACTTGTGCTGGCACTGAAATCATAGAAGCCCAAAGATTATAAAAATACTATGTGGCTTACCTGAACATATTAACAACACAAGGCTCCTAAGAAAAAGAGGAGTGTCATTGGCCTTCAATAAATTGATCTCTAGAGGCAAATACCCCCCCCCCCAAAAAAAAACACCCATGAAATGGCTTTGCATGGAGATAGATTCGTTACAAAACATTTAAACACTTCGAAGCTAACACACTCTGAATACACCCCGTTCTGGTGCTGAACGTTTTGAATTGTTTAGAGAACTTTTTGAGACCGTGACACCTCTTGAACACGCCGCAGAACGGTACGCATCAGGTTCGACATCACTTCCTGTTTAGTTGAATGGCGCTTGCAAACTTTTCATATCGACAGCTAGTAGTTAGCAAGGTAGTTTTTGTTTTCCTTAGCTATCTGCATGAAGGATACATGTTGTATTTTTGGTGTTCTTAATTATCCTTATCCATCCTCAGATGCATGCAAGGTGTTGTGAAGCTAGCTAACTTACGCCCCTTTAACGTAACTTACTAACTCTGCACTTGTCGTTGTTTGCTTGGTACCTGCTAGTACTGTAAGTTAGTCAGCTGGCAAAACAAAACTAATTTAGCTAGCTATAGTAGTCACACTATTGTGGAGATAATCATATCACGTAAGTTAACGTCACGTGGAATAGTGTAGTCGCTAAAATATTGATAACATACTTATTCAAAAGCTTCAGTAAATGGTTAGCTAACTAACGTTAGTTAGCTCGCTAACGTTAATAGTTAAAGTTAACTAGCGCAGTAGTTAGCTAAGAAGATTGCTTCATTATAGTACAGTAATATATAGACATGTATACTACAAACATGTACATTTAGATTTGTTTTCTCTTCTGTCATCAACAGCATGTCAAAAAGGAAAGTCACGTTTGGGGACGGCGATGGTGGAGAGTTGTTGGATGAGGACGTTCCAAAGAAAAAGGTGCTGCCACAAACACTTGTTCTCAGATCTTAAGTATAGTGCTACATTAATTTTTAACAGCATAGAGTGGGACATAAGAATTACATCTGACCAACACAAATATGCTTTTTGATGTAAGAATCTTTCAGTTACTTGTGTTAGCTAGTGGTATTTGTTTGTGGGTTTTCTATACTGACCAGTTTGCTTTATCTCACCTGGGATCTCGCCAGTTATGTGAGGACGTGGTTGGGCCGGGCTCCAGGTTCAAGGGAAAACATTCTCTGGACAGTGACGAGGAGGACGAGGAAGAAGATGGAGATAAGAGCAGCAAATACAACATATTGGCCAGTGATGATGTGGAAGGTTTGTCTTACCAATTTGATTGTCTTCATAACTGAGACCTGGCCCTCCAGTTATTTAAAGGTAGACTCTGAGAAATGGCATTGCCACAAGCAGCACCGCAGATATTGGGATGAGTGAGATGCAAGATTTCCCTCTCACACAGTCACACACAGTATTTGCGCATGTGCATAGGTTCGCCTTACCCTTTACAACGTGGTAGCCACAGGACCAAATCAGCGGAGAAGTTGAGCGTCGCGCTTCAACACTCTTAGCTGTTAGGCAAATTGATCCACTATGCTGTTTAGTTTTTGCATCTGTCATATCGCTGAGTCTACCTGTTAATGTCTAAAAGTGCATGTTTTGTTTTAGGTCAGGAGGGGGCAACAATTGACTGTGACGAGGGAGTTCCCATCACACCTTTTAATCTGGATGAGGAGATGCAAGAAGGGCACTTTGACTCTGAAGGAAACTACTACGTCAAAAATGATGAGGACATCAGGGACAACTGGCTTGACAACATTGACTGGGTAACTGTGTCTTTAGTTATTTGATTAGTTGTTCACTGCAGAAATGTCACACACAGTTCAGTAATGTATTTGTCTCGCTCTTTAGGTGAAAATAAGAGAGCAACCTACTAAACGAAAGAAGAAAGGTCTGGCAGCCAAGAGGAGGAGGAGAGTGGGGGATGAAGATGAGGCAGAAGAAGAGAAACAGCGAGAGGAGAAGCAGGTAGACAGTGACGAAGAGGAAGACATGGAAGAAGGAAAGGAGCCAGTTGAGGACCCCCTGGCATCCTACAGCCAGCATCAGCTCACAGAGGCTGTGTTGGAGCTGCTATTACCTGGGGAGACTGTTGCCACAGGGCTTCGCCGGCTTGGAGGCCTAGGTGGGCGTAAGAAGGGAAAGCAGAGGGAAGAGAACGGGAAAGCAGAAGAAACAAATAGGGATACCGAAAAACTGGACAGGCTCACGGCACTGGCAGACAGACTGGTTGGGAGTGGGGTGTTTGAAATATACCAGCAGACGTATGAAAGACTGGCCTACACACTGAAAGGGAAGAGCCAGCAGCAATCAGTAGGGAGGAGTAAAAATGGGGAGGAGGAAGAAGATGAGCTTGACATGTTTGCAGACAAAATTGACGAGAAGCACAGTGTCAAAGCTCTGGACAAAGAGGATCAGGATGATGAGACGGGTTAGTAAGAGTAAATTGGTTTGCGGTCAGCTGGTTCCAAACCATTTACACTACTATTACAGGTGCAATTTTTGTTGACTTTTGTGATGTATGTGTAAACATATTTTGTTTGTCTTAAGTGAGTGATGAGGTGATGTGGGAGTATAAATGGGACACAGAGGAGAATTCTGAACTCTACGGCCCCTTCAGCAGTCAGCAGATGCAGGTTTGAATTCTCTCTATTTTCTATTACAGTATAATGGACAATAAATTAAGGGCAGTAGTATCTGCACTTCTGCTCTAGTAACTGTCCTAGGGGTAGGAACATCAACAGTACCTGCCATTCTGCTACTGGTCTGTATTTCTGGTGGTCACACAGTTTATTTTCCATCTTCCCTTGGTCCTGTACCTGGTTATACTGGATAAGGCCAGGCCGGTTCTGTCCAGTAATCCCTATTTTCTGTCTCTTTCAGGGTTGGGTGGATGAGGGCTATTTCAAAGATGGTGTTTACTGCAGGAGGATTGAACAGGGAAGCGCTCAGTTCTACAATTCCAAGAGACTAGACTTTGATCTTTACACATGACCATGATCCGTTCTTTACTAATAATGTTATGTATTGTGTTGTTTCATGTGGACCCCAGGAAGAGTAGCTGCTGCATTTGCAGTGGCTAATGGGGATCCTAATAAATACCAATCATAGTCTCTCGCTCACACACACACACATCCAAATTCTCTGTTATCTGTTCTCTTATTGTATGTAGCCTTCCTGTTTTAAAATAAACAAATTGGTATTTTATATTGTCTATTTCTTGTCTGCTGCTAAGCCTACAAGTAAGGTCTTGAAACATTGCTAATTCATTTTACTAAATATTTTTGGGGTTTCTATATAGTGCACAGTGTTACAACATTGGTTTTAAGAGCAGTTAGACAAATATGCTAAAATAATATTTTGTATTACACTGGCTTCTGAACCAGCTACTTTCCGGCTTTCTGATTGGTTCTAATGTACATCACTCGAGGACAAAGACTGCTTTCTGACTTCTGTTGGCCGTCCTTACCTAACAAGATCCCTTCACTAGAATGCAGTTGGTTGAGAGACGTTTATAGCTTTCCTTCATTGGTTAGGTTTTCTGGGGGGATTTCTTCTATGTGAAAGCTTCCCTCTGATTGGTTTCTTGGTCGGTGTGCCAGTGGAACTTTTGATGATGAACGGACGTTTGTGAAATGGTTAAACTTGGGCGCCGTCTTGCGTCGTGTTTACGTTAAAGATGTCTGCACACAATTATAGAAAAACGTCATATTTTTCTTAGCAAATAATTGTTGCGGTAAGTTTACTACTTCAAGTTGGCTTCATAAAATATGAATATTTTTAATGTTTATGACTAACGTTATCGCAGCAGTGCATTGGCTGGCTGCGAACGTTAGCACATTTGCTAATGTTAGCTAGCTAGCTACTAATACTCACCCTACCCTCATTTTGCGTTATCCTCCTTGAAATGATTGCATTCTCCCGACTTTACCAAGCTAACTTAGCTAGCTGACTACCACATAGACCTTAGCCGGCTATTGCATTGAAGTTCACGATATGCACAACACAGATCTACTACTAGTTAACGAATAACGAGCTCTTGTAGAAGTGGCCTCCACCGGTGTACCATCCCCATGACAACACAAATAATGTACTTTGTTCAAAAGAGAGTGCATGAAAATGATGTATTGTCAATAGGAGGCAAAAATTATGCATTTGATCAAATACGGGTAGCTATTAGTGGCTTATTCACGTATTTGTTAGCTGACGAGGTAAAACTAATCAAATCACGTTTTATTGTTCATTCTGGAAAGGTTAAACTGGAAGGTGACCTGTATATGTGTTGTTAGCTGGATGAAAATAAAAGCACAAGCTAGCTAACACTTTCCATTTGTGTACATTTTGCACATATGTTTACTGTGCAATTGTTGAACATATACCATAAACAAGCAAGCAAGCCAGTGCCTACCTAATTTGAAAATGAGATAAAAGCATGTTTATCAAATGTTTCCCTTATGTTGATGTCCAGCATGTTTATTTCTGTTGTCTTTACAGAGAAAGACAGATAGGGGGAGAGTGAGGATGTTGATCTAGTTCCCTGACTTGCTCCCCTAAATAGTCTGTCCAATGGAGGGAGATGCCAAGGTTCCCCCAACGCCTTTCTGTAATCTCCCTCACAGCGAACCTCCACCCCACCTTCTCCCTCTTTCCTCCATCACCCCCAGGTATAGTTCCCCTGGCACCGTTTGCTTTCCTCTTCCCCTATTGTATTTATATTCTTGCTTGTTTAAACCCATGTTTTTAACCACCATCGCAATTACTGAGAGCTACTGGTGAAGAGTCCAAACCATAACTGTTCATCTCCTACAGCTGTGAAGATGGCAAAAAGCCTGGTGACAGGAGGAGGAGTGGGCGCATTCAGAAGACACCGAAGAAGCAGGAGCCCAAAGACGCAGTGGCGGAGTCCAGACAAAATACATCCCCTGCCAAGAGGGAGAGCAGTGTGGTAGTTTCATGTTTAAGTTTTAATGGTTTATTAGATATTATAAGCTACTTAAAAGGGTCTTGTTTGGTAATCAGTTCATTCCTCTCTGATCCTTAGATGCGAGTGTCTCAGTCCCTGTCAGTAAAGCTAACGAGAGTTGATCCCCCCCGCAAACAACCGCTAAAAAAGGTATGCAATAAATGTCTATTTGTGCATGGGCCGCTTTCAACTCTATCCACTCTAGATAATCTGTCTGTACATCAGTGGTGGTCGGTGCTGGTTAAGATTAGGGTGGACAATTTTTTATTACATTTTGATGAGCATGGCCTTATTTCTATTACAGCATATTGGATCACTGTCATTCATATTCCTTTCACCAAGCTCAATATAACATCGATAGGTTGAGGCTACTACATGATTCTTCCACGTGATTTTCCCTATACCTATCATGAGGTTGCTACAACGTAGCCGACGAATTAAAGTTTATAATGTAGGTGCACAGGTTGTGCAACAAATTGGAGTTATCAAGGTGACAGACAGTGACACATTAAATACCGCCTTGCACACTTGCCTGCATCTAGCAGATCTTGGTGTAATAATTTGTCCAAACAGTTGCAAACGAGAGTTTCAATTGGACAAATTCAGGTAGGTTTATACCTGTTTTGTTCCATTTGCTTCCGTTTAACAAAAGTTTCTCAACAGAGTCGGCGGAATGAATACACCCAGGATCACCCGCACACACGGTTCACTTTCATAGCAGCCACATACAAACAGCATCATCAATTTGCTCGATGTATAATTCCTTCTCCTTCCATCTACGCACTCTCCTCTCACCATTTCCCTTCGCTGGTGGTCTACTGTTGGAATGTAGCCTAATGGAAGAATGTCGCAAATGCTCTTACCCAGGTGATCAAGATGAAATAACAATAGCCTACGATTGGTACGGCTATAATATTAGTTTTTTAAAAGGTAGTGTGATCAGTCCAGAGGGGTTCCGATCTATGCGGTAGCGAGGGGTGGCGTAAACAGAGGAAGAGTCAGGTTTTTAAGTTGCAAAAATAAGTGATGTATTTAATGTTCACAGAATGGCTCTCGGCCGGTTCAAGAAAGGAAACAAAATCCTAGCTCGGTTCAGAGCACTTTACTTACACACCAATGAGCCTTTCGATAATCAAAAAATGTAATTGTCTCTTTTGTGGCTTAACTTGGCATTGGCTCGCGTTTACGGGAATCACTCACTCACGTTCTTCATCTTTTAATCCATTCTTTGTCTTTCGATGTCCGTTTCTGGTTTCTTCGTTCTATATTTCTCCTTATTTCTTTGTCCGTTCCTTCCTCCCCTCCCGCGTTTCCCACTGTTCTCTTTTTCCCCTGTGCGTAATTGCCCCCGTGCCTTCACCTGCGCCGGTAATAAGTTATGTGACATCGGCAGGGATTCCCTGAGTGCCCCCGCCCCTCTGACTCCCATTTACCCCCACACCTCTGGATGGTTCACAGCAGGTTAATATAACTGATATCTGAGTTTTTTAATGTACATGAGAAACATAGCCCTACCAATTTGGAAATCATTCTGCAACCCCCCCTTCCTGAGAGAGAAAATAGACCATACGATCGTATATCAACGACGTTTGGACAGGACCATGTGTCCTTCCAGACATGGCCCAACCCTAGTGCACTGTGTTTTGGTAGTACAGTGCCCTACACAATGCCGTGGTGTAATCGGTAGAAAGATGTAAATTAATCCTCTTTCACGGTCTGCTGCATCTTAGAGACGCACAGCAAGGAGCAATAATTGGTGTCTGCAAACATGACTGGCCTAACTAGCCAGACATCCTCAGTGATGTTTACATTAACAATCAGTTTTATTGCAGATTGACGCTGTCTCTATAAAAGCCATTTTGCAACCAAAAAACAACAAACGTATTTTGTTGTTGCTTAAAATCTTTAATAACCTATTTATTTTTCATGGTCACTATGCGTGATAAAGGCAGAGGCACTTATTGGCAAAGGGATTACACTATATGGATATGTTTATGATGTAAATATTTTCTTACTTTGCAGAGCGGTTTGGATCTTAATGTTGCATCAGAATGTCAAATGTCTAAGTGAGTATGATGACTTACATAGAAGTTCAATGTTTTTTGTGTGCATATGGGTGTTTTACCATGGGTGGAGAAATTGATTGAGTCAGTGGCTGTTTCCATTAACCTATCAAGTGATTTTTGTCAACATTTACCAAGTTCGCATAGAAAATAGATGCAACATTTGCCTGCTACGGTGTGTTTCCAATTAACTATCTTGTGTCGATTTAAAAACAGCTGGGTGTAATACCGTCACACCTAAAAAAAAAAAAAAAAATGAAGTGGTTGAAGTCTTTCCATTAACCATTTAGGCAAATTGCGCATGAATAAATTGGTTACTGCCTCCGACCATCTGATTCATGTTTTGTGTGGCCTTCAAAAGCCAGCATGTGTAGAATGCAATAATTGACTATTTGCCACATTCTAATACAGCGTTTCCCAAACTAGGGGTCGCGACCCCATGTGGGGTCGCCTGATTTGAAAATGGGGACGTGAGAAACTCTGAGATAAAAATAAATAAAATTGCTCTTGGTTCATAGAACCGGTGTTACATCAGTAACCTCCAATAGCTGCTACAGTGAGGGGGGAAAAGTATTTGATCCCCTGCTGATATTGTACGTTTGCCAACTGACAAAGAAATGATCAGTCTATAATTTTAATGGTAGGTTTATTTGAACAGTGAGAGACAGAATAACAACAACAAAATCGAGAAAAACGCATGTCAAAAATGTTTTATAAAATTATTTTCATTTTAATGAGGGAAATAAGTATTTGACCCCTCTGCAAAACATGACTTAGTACTTGGTGGCAAAACCCTTGTTGGCAATCAGAGGTCAGATGTTTCTTGTAGTTGGCCACCAGGTTTGCACACATCTCAGGAGGGATTTTGTCCCACTCCTCTTTGCAGATCTTCTCCAAGTCATTAAGGTTTCGAGACTGACGTTTGGCAACTCGAACCTTCAGCTCCCTCCACAGATTTTCTATGGGATTAAGGTCTGGAGACTGGCTAGGCCACTCCAGGACCTTAATGTGCTTCTTCTTGAGCCACTCCTTTGTTTCCTTGGCTGTGTGTTTTGGGTCATTGTCATGCTGGAATACCCATCCACGACCCATTTTTAATGCCCTGGCTGAGGGAAGAAGGTTCTCACCCAAGATTTGATGGTACATGGCCCCGTCCATCGTCCCTTTGATGCGGTGAAGTTGTCCTGTCCCCTTAGCAGAAAAACACCCCCAAAGCATAATGTTTCCACCTCCATGTTTGACGATGGGGATGGTGTTCTTGGGGTCATAGGCAGCATTCCTCCTCCTCCAAACATGGCGAGTTGAGTTGATGCCAAAGAGCTCCATTTTGGTCTCATCTGACCACAACACTTTCACCCAGTTGTCCTCTGAATCATTCAGATGTTCATTGGCAAACTTCAGATGGGCATGTATACGTGCTTTCTTGAGCAGGGGGACCTTGCGGGCGCTGCAGGATTTCAGTCCTTCACGGCGTAGTGTGTTACCAATTGTTTTCTTGGTGACTATGGTCCCAGCTGCCTTGAGATCATTGACAAGATCCTCCCGTGTAGTTTTGGGCTGATTCCTCACCGTTCTCATGATCATTGCAACTCCATGAGGTGAGATCTTGCATGGAGCCCTAGGCCGAGGGAGATTGACAGTTCTTTCTGGTGCATTTCAGTCACTTCAAACCGTACTTCCTTCAGATTTAAATAATATCAAAAGCACTGTTTGACAGATTTGTAATAGACTGTCATAGTCCCAATGAAAAAAAAGTGAACATTGGCCGTTGATTCTATCACTTTATTTACATGGTGGGGTCGCTCCCCCCAAAAGTTAGGGAACCTCTCATATAATTCTCATGTGCCAATGTGAAACCTACACTCCTGTAAATCTGAAATAATTGGATGGTGAAACTTGCATCCAGCCAACCAGAAAAGCAAGGTGAAGCAATTCAGGCTTTCTTGAAAGTCAAGACCAATCTTATCCTGCAAAGAAACATTATTTTCATAGTTGAATAATACATTTAGAAAACAGTAGGCATTTAGAATTAAATGTTGAACGGTGCTTTATAGTTGGGTGATGACATCACGTGCCCCGCGTACCTTAAGTTATTCAGCAATAATTTATTCAGAAAAAAATTATTTCCCGCATTTGTTGCAATAAAGATTAACAAAAATAAAAATCCGCCCCTTGTCGAATGGATACAAATGTTGTCGATCTTTAGAAACTTTCTCCTATAGCTGCTGTTTTTTGCGGCATTGCTTTTGTCAAATAAACCTGGGTCAATGGAAACCTGCCTCGTGAGATCAGTGATCATGGATGGTGTTGCTCAGTTGGCCAGGTTGATCTCTTTTGTGATGAAAAATAGATGAAGGGAAATGGATGGAGTTAACATTTCAGATTAGTGGAAGGCTTGTCTGGTTACGTTCAACCTCTTCATATCCCCAACTGTAGTTTAAGGTAGGGGTACTAGTCAGGGAATTATTTGGTTAAGATTCATTCATAAGTATTCATAAAAACAAGCTGGTAATGCCTAGCCTTAGTTTGGATGAATAATACCATTACACCTAATTGTAGTTTGTTAAACATACCTGTATTTTGTACAATAGTGTTGTTTTTCTCTGTTCATGTGTTCTTTTTTTGTTTCTTTCCATTGTAGGAACAAAGACACGAAAGGCTCAAATAACATAGCGATTCCATCCTCTTCCACATTAACTTTAGATGTAAATACTACTGGCAAGACTGAACATGATTTCAACCAATCAGGCATGGAGGCGGATGAAGAGGTTGGCTGTGGAAAGCCCCCTGGAAGCCCGACCTCTGTGAAGCGATGGGTGATTGGCCCATTGTTTCAGTCGTTTAAATCCAAGATGGCCTGTTTCACACAGATTGTCATGAGTCCCGTCCGACTTTTCAAACCCAATGGCTCCCTACCTGAACCAGATGTAGACGTCTCTTCTGCCTCTCATAGTTCTCACCAACAAGGACCTGGGTACGAGCTAACCTCTGGCACAGTGCAACACTTTGAAGCTGGAAGAGAAGGACATGACCCTGCCTCTCGTAAACACTTAAAGTTCAGCATGGATCTAAAAACCCACGGCACTCCAGAAGAGGATGACTTTTCTCTTGAGGGGAAGCAAAATATGATGCTACCTGGAGATGTGCAAAGGGACACCCGTATGTCAAACAGCTCAGAAAAGGAGACCAATAATAATGATTCATTACCTTGTATGCAGCGTAGTCCTCTACTCAGAAGCAGTATCAAGTGTGGTTCTGAATCAACGGAGTCCCTGTTCAACTCATGCTCTTCCACGTCCTTTCAACCTCCTGACCCCTCAAGTTCCTCATGTGGGTCCAAGCTGTCTTTCATTGTTCAAATGGAGGACCAGGTGGATTTGACAGGGGCTCACCGGAGACCATTGCGCCGAAAATGTGTTTTTCTAAATGAAGCTGCGTCACAGAGCAGTCCCTCTGCTGCAATTAACGCATCTGAAGCAGACCGCATCTCTAGTTTGCCAGCTGAAGTAGGAATCTGTGAGCCCAAGACTAAACGGCTTGCCACAAAATCGTATGTAGAGTACAAAATCTGGGACTGTATTGACAGTGAAACATCTAGTCCATTATCCTCCTCTATCTACAATACTCCTTCTGAGAGTCTATGCCAGGCAGATGATGACAGCATAAAAGCTGTTGGTCTGCCTCAAGACCGAAACATGTTGGTGTGTGGTTCCCAGTCACATATGTCAATCCGGAAAAGCACCAGAAAACCTGTAAACACAACACTGAACAACTGTGCCTCAGTCAGTCAGTGTCTTCAAAAGCAGATAGATGAGTGTGAAGGAAAGCAAGGCTATATGGCAGGCTCAGCAAAGGAAGTTAAGAGGAGATGCAGTACAACTCCTTTTATAGCGATCAAGAGAGACGCAGAGAAAAAGAAAAGAGTGAAACGGACGAAAAGAGAGCGATGTGAAGAGGTTACAAAAGAAGACAGGGTAGATGTTGAGTTAGAAAGTTGCACATTAACATCGGTAGAGCACGCAAGTGATGTAGAACTTGTCCGGCCGGGGGTTGGAACAGAACCGTGTGCAACTTCTAAATCTCAGTCTCTTAAAAGTAGGGTGCTGCTTCGGGTTAGCCAGAGTTCTACCGTATACATTGAAACAACTCAAAAACCCTCTGAAACACATGTACCTCTGATGGAGGTGATGAAGGACAAAGGTAGACGTCGAAGTGGGCGTATTAAGAAAAATACGTCTCTCACAGTAATGGCCGCTTCAAGTAATGGGAGTGTACTAGAGCACAGTAATGGCAATTTGTGTGACAACAGCATAGCAACCAGCAATAGTAGGGGTATGACCAGTGCCTTGAGTTATGGTGACACTGACTCTAGTTCAGCATGTAATATGGAAATGGTAACTACCATGACAACCGCTTTGATGAAAGAAAATCATGAACTGCCCGTCTCTGAGCAGCACTTGGATATCAAGGGGAAGTGGCCTCAAACGGCATCCAAAAATCAGCAAAAATACATCTGTAAGAAGAGGAAGATTTCCCCAGTGGTTGAAGTGGCGTCATCTCAAAATCAACAAAAGTGTCTGAAGTTGAATGAGATCACTTCAGAAGAGAGTCGTCCACTAAAACCACCGAAACAAAATAAATCCAGGAGGTCTCATAACTCAAGCTCAACCCAACAGCTTGGCACATCTTCAGGGCTAACTGATTTTGGTGCCGATCACTTGCACTCTTTGAAGCCCACCAAAGATGTCCATGTAGCTTCTAGATCTTCAGACGTTACACAGACATTACAGACTAGCGCAGTGGTGGCTGTCCACAAAGACGCAGTTTGGGGAGCAGAAAGGAGTGGGTCTGTCTCTAGCAAGAGCCCAAAGAAGAGTCGGAATGGATCTAATAAAATGTCTGTCAGTGATGCGTTACAGGTGGATAAGAGGTTTGTGGAACCCCTTGGTGGACGTAAGAGAGTCAGGGGAGGTCTGTCCACAGAGGACAATGACGAGACAACTCAGTCCCTGCAACTTAATCAAATAACAGTTGAAGATAAAAAGAGAACTTGGCCTGTGCGAACTTATCCCAAATGTTCAATCAAGCTGAACAAAAATATAGTGAAACATTCTATGGCTATGCAAGGAAATTATGTGGCAATGGACTCTGATGTAGAAGTGTTTTCCACTGCCTCTGAACCAACTAACCTTGGCCAGAACGAGACTGTTGATGAAGTAATGAAGGAGGAGCAGGGGAAGGAGGATGAGTGTTCTGAACTGCCTGTACCCTCTGAGACGAGGCTCAGGGGGAGGGGGCAAAAAAAGAAGCCAAAGAAAGCAGTGACTCAATGTAGGAAGCACAGGCCTGTGATTAGGAAGAGGGGGCAGGAAGAAGAGGAAGAGAGAAATACCGCGATTGGTGAGCAGATGAACTTTTCATCAGATAACACCACCCTTAACAAGCGTCTGTTGCGCAGCTACTCCTGCCCAGAGATCCCTGCTCTCCTCCACCATGACAGCCACTGGACCACCTCTCTGCACGGCAGGATCCTCTCCGTACCCCGGCTCCACCCCGCCCTCTTTCCTCCTGTCCCTACTCCTCCCGCACCGTCCAGACGTCCACGCCGTCATACTGTCTCTAGTGTGGAAATTGAGCGGGAGATAGCTCCGTTATGCCTGCGTAAGGAGGTGTTCCCCTCAAGAAGGTCCTATTCATTGGGCAACCCGTCCTACCACCTGTTACCCAGTGTGCCACTCTCCACTTCCATCTCTGTCTGGGCCTCCTGCTTCCTGTCAAGCCCCCTGGCCTTCCTCTCCAGGAAATTGCAAAAAGGAAGTCTAGCTGCCACTAGTAGTGCTTGCAGTCATGATACCTCCTCTTCCCCCTCCAGTGTTTCCTCTTTCATTTCACCATCCTGCTCTTCTGTACGTCACTTATTCTCCAGTTCCGACCCCTGTGACCTGACCTCAGGCATATCCTCTGCTTCAGTCTCCTCCCTTTGTAGGTAAAACACCACTTTGTCATTTGTTCAAAAATACATATTTTCCTTTTTGATTACGGTAGTTAAAAATGATTAATTCCACCATGTTTCCAGTGCATTGTCAAAGATTCCCTTGGAGAATGAGACAAGCCAGCAGCGTGAGGAGGACGGGGAGAATGTGGAGGACAGCAACCGTTTCAGGAATGAGTTCGAAGCCATAGGGATGAGAGAGGAAAAAGCATTGTCAGATTCTGAAATTAAGGTACACTCACCACGTAATATTGAATGTGAACTATGTCATTTTCATATGACATACAGTATGTGATTAGTTCCGAAGATGAGTAGATAAGTGAGTCTGGCTTTAACCCACCTTCACCATGGTAACACTGTGGTGGTGTTTGCACAGTTGGAAACCGGCAAACATGAGGAACGAAGGAAAGTGTCATCCATTCGAATTCGCAAAGCCTTACCCAAACTCCTCCACAACCTCACACCCATGGGCCTGCCCAAGCCTATCAGGTATGTGTATTTGAAGTGTGTGATGGTGTATCTGTGTGTATATGGTAAACTTGCTACCTGTATTCGTAAAATGTGATGACATGGATTACAAAAACCCCAACTAATCTCTTATGTGTTCCAACAGGGTGAAGAAGAAGGAGTTCAGTTTGGAGGAAGTCTACACTAATAAAAACTTCACCAAGCCCCCTGAAAGGTTACTGTTCACTCATGCATCTTATTGTTCATCCTATAGTACATGTAATCATTGTAGTGATTGACTGTAACTTTCCTTTCATTAACAACTTCCTTGCTCTGTGTTTGTTTTTATTTCGTCCCAGACGGCTGGAGACCATATTTGAGGTGCCACTCAGTCGACGTGATGGGTCTCATTCCCTCCTTGGTCAGAAGCGCATGAAGCGTTTTGTGGAGTTCCCAGAGGTTGGTGTGGCCAGAAAGCCAAGGAAGCCACTTGTTGGTGCTGGGTCAGGGGGTGGTTTACCCAGGAAAGCTGGGGTTGGCTCTCCTTTCGGAAGGCCCAAGCGTGGGGGTTGCCCCTCTTCTAAAGATCACCCCACCCTCAATCTGCAGGAGCTTGATTCACTTCTTTGCTCCAAGCTTGACCAGCTGGATTCCTGGTTAGCTTTTGACCAGAATATCTGTTGACAAATGCCAATCAAAGGGGTAGACAAAAGCACATTTACAAATTGCCCAACCCCATTGCCTTCCATCCAACATCAAGCTCGTCCTCATCTTCTGTAATTGTTTACAACGTTTTTCTTTTGTGGAGGTGTATTATTTACCTTCCATTGAGTCATTTAAAATGATATTTGAAGAATTTTTGTATTTTCATTGTGTACTATTTGTAGATAACGATATGGAATATACTGTTATTGTAATATTTGATTATCTATGGATGTAATGCATTTTATATTATTGGTTTAGGTCAGTGAGTTCATAAGTGTTTGTATTTAAAACTGCTACTATTTCTGCACTCAGTTTTGTTGATAATCTGCATTCTCAATATGCCAATGCCTCAGCCTTTTAATCATTATTAAACACTTTCTGCTTTATTAATCACTTGCTACTGAATCCTAACTTTGGAAGCCCACATGCAACTCAAATCTTTGTGGATATTATCCATTGACATCAATGTATATTTACACAGCAGTTATTGTATGCACATACTTCTCAAGTAAGGATTCTTACTAGCCAAACAATTTTCCAGATGTTAATTCCCAATTCAGCTGTAGGTGCAAACCTGTTATTGGCAACTAACATCGAATGGCAGCTACTTTCAAGATACATTGAATGTTAAGAATTCTGTTTTTGGCCAAATTACAGCTGTAAGAAAATGTTTCTGGTTCTGACAATCACAGACGTCCTTTAATTGTTGCCTGATTATTCCTGCCAATTTTTGCCTTGTATACACATTAAATTGTATTGTTTTCTTCACCTCCGGATCATAACTATATCAAATAAAATGTATATTGTCCATTTTATACATTTTTGTAAAAAATTATATGTAGAATTGTTACTTGTGTAAAATTGAACATAAACGTCATGACACAAAAAATGAGTATTTCTATGGAAACATTAGCATGAATATTTTGATCAATGCAATTAGTGTAATGTTTTGTATCATTGTGGATTGTAATATTTGTTTTGATAGCAACATTTAATTGAAAATTGCTAGTATATACAAATTACTTTTCTATTACATCACATGTTTTGTTCTAATTATATTTCTGAAAATATTTGTTGTTACTGTGTGGTTTGTATTGAATAAATGTATTTATGCATTTCTTGTTACAGCTAGAGAGTGACTTTATATTAAGTAAAAGGTATTTGTAGCTATATTAACTTAATGTAAATGAGGCAAATAGCCTGAAAAGGAGCTTAATTCAGATCAAATTGATGTAAATGTATTTTAATTTAATTACAAAATCCTTTAAAACATGCAATGTATAAATATAAAATACAATAAAGTAATGCAATAACATGAATACAGTAAATGTAGAAATGGTAATGTAACCAAAATGAAGTATTGTACATATTTGGTATTTAAAACCAAAGGCAGTTTTCACTATTACTGTAAATCAGAAAGACTGCCCTGATTTAATTATACCTAGTTCACAATCTGTCCTTTATAATTTGACATTCATAGTTAGTTCCTCACTTATACAAATAATTTATTTCACAGCTAAATAGAAATCTAACATTGTTAAAAAATAAAGTTGATGTTGCATATCATAAATGGTAAAAGTAACATGTGAAGGTTGAGACAGATGGTGGACATGGGAGTGTTTTGGAGTCAGGCCCCTGTATAGTGCCTCACAGTTTGTTTAGAATTTATACAGGATTTTTTAAATCTGCTGTTTTATACTCATACAGTCTTGGACTCATGTATGTCAGCAAATAAACCGTGTACATTAAATGCTATCTCAAAAACAAGTAGTTATTTTGTGTCCCCTTGCTCATCTCTCGTCTCCGAACCGACCTCTTATTCAGGAAAGAGGTAGTTTGACTACAGTCCTAACTCTAAGTGCTAAAAGTCTGGTTGGGCTACTGATAAATGTCAAAATATCTTAGTATTTATGACGTATTTATAGCTGTGGTATCACTTGAATGTTAACTATAAACCATTCTTCCAGCGATAAATTCCAGATTGTCACAAAAGGAACTTAAAAGTGCCTTTGTAAATCCTTATCAGCAAGACAGCCTTATCAGAGTGATACTCAGGAAGGCTGTATACAGTGGAGTCTCCCTGAGTCACTGGAGGTGCTTTTCCATCTTTTCCCACCTCACAGTGTCACGGCGGTCCAAGATCAATACTAAAGAAGTTGGACCGCTGTCCTGTAGCCATCCTTATGGTACAGTACATCCACCGTGGTGGTTCCTGGGAATTGGTCAGTCTATCAGAGTGAGTAGGTATGACACCAGTACCAATAGTAGTGGGCTGAGTAACAGAATCGCCACCCACACCACAATAGAAATGATCCCAAACATTCTTGCCTGTTGGGAATATTGTTTAGCCTTCTCTGGAGTCGTCTTCCTTGCCTCTCGAGCCTGTCATAGGGATAGAGGAGTACATTATAATTTGATATGACTCATATTTTAGATATAGACTCTAAGTCTAGATGTGCACATTTTGAGAACCAAGATGGTTCCTAAAGGGGCAACACCTTTTATTTCATTACAGAATCTTTACAAAAACAGGTTTATAAAGAATAAGCTTGAAATTACCTTGACTGAGTTGACCAAAGCTAAAATGCCAATGCAGGAGAGTCCACAGATGATGCTGCTAATGGCCAGTCTCCTATAGTCCCTGTCCTTGGCACAGGAGGGAACAGTATGGTCATGACCACAGCAGGTGATCACTTGAAGGCAGGTGGTGTCATTTTGGGCATCTGTCGTGTCACCTGTCCCTGGGACAGCAGTCAGTGGAATGTCCTCCATCGTTGCTGATTGGGCAGACATTTCTGAGGAGAAAAGAGATGCAGCAGAGAGTTCAGAGGATAGATCAAATGCAGAACAAGGGAATACAATTATTCAAGTCTGATAGTACTGTATTATTTGCAGTTGTGACATTGTCATAAAGGATGTAGGATATTAGTTTACTGAAACTAAATTAGTTTGTTTGTAATAGTCTTTCACTGACATGCCAACAAAAATGGTTTGAGATGCTCATTCTCTGCCAGGGTACTTTCCACAGACGAAGCACTGCTATGCCCCATGGGATGAGGTATGCATTGCTATCTATCAAACAGGAGCCTGAAGAACTGGAATGATTACACTGTGCAGTGTGCAAGTGAATATATGCCAGAGTGCTAACATTAGTCATGGAGAAAGAAAACAGCAAGAGGGAAATGTTATGACTGTATGTCCACTGAGTATACCAAACATTACAAACACCTTCCTTGTATTGAGTTGCACCCCGACAAGTTGACTGGATGTCCTTTGGGTGGGTGTTGGACCATTCTTGATACACACGGGAAACTGTTGAGTGTGAAAACCCCAGCAGCGTAGCAGTTCATGACACAAACCTACTACCAAACCCCGTTCAAAGGCACTTCAATCTTTTGTCTTGCCCATTCACCCTCTGAATAGCACACATACCCAATCCATGTCTCAACTGTCTCAAGGCTTTTTTTTTTACCATGTCCTCCCCTTCATTCATCTACACTGATTGAAGTGACATCAATAAAGGATCACCTGGATTCACCTGTTCAGTCTATGTCATGGAAAGAGCAGGTGTTCTTAATGTTTTTTATACTTAGTGTATATCACATTTAAGTGTGTTAGATGTCATTAGATACCATCAACATTATCGTACTGCTGTAATGTTAACATGAGAAACCTTTTCCTGTCCCAGTTTCAGACTTGACCTGGTGAATTCCAGTAACTTGATATGTCTTCTTACAGCAAAGATCATATCAATGAATGAAGAATAGTTACATTGTAATAGTCTCTCCCTTCAGTCTTTGGCAACAGAACATTATTGAGGGCTTTTCTTGAGCTCTCCTCATCAACTGATCATAAAGGAGAAGTATTTTAGGGAAATAACTTGGGAGTGTCTGTAAAGTCCTGATTACTCAAAGCAATGAATGAGAGTTGCTCAGCTCTTCTCCCATATGGTCTCATACACTCATTCTCAAACGGAATCACAGACAGACAACATAACAGCATTTTTGTGGATTAACAAAGCACACAGTATCTGAAATGAAACAATAGTATATGACACACCATAAAAATATCACAGATAATAATTGTCTTACTAGTCCAGGATTGATCTTGATTGGGAAAGTACAGCTCTGTATGCCTCTGTCTACTCTCCAGTCAAACTGAAATCCTCACTTATGACGGCTGACAGAGGTGTGAAGAAGAAAGCTGATCTTTTCTTTGATTTATTTTCCTTTCTGGATTTAGTTAATGATCACAGCTGCTAGTTGGTTGTGGCTTCAGGTTCGTGAAGACTTGAGTTAACATTTCCAAAGTTTATCCAGATATTTCTTGTTTATAATATTTTCTTGAGCAATCTGTCTGTCTTTCTTTTACAGTCTCAGTTTTGGTTGTGGTCACCATGAAAGTTAGTGGTGTCTGAAAAAGGAGAAGGCTGGGAGTGGATTATAACTCTTTCCTGTGTGAAACCTCCACACCCCTTTACTGTTCACACTTTAATCTCCTCTGTCGTCCCACTCCCTCCCACACTCTCAGGCCCTACCTTTATCTATATCTAACTACACTCTACCTCCACTTCAACCATACTTGTTGGTTCTCCACATTCTATTATTCTATCAATCACGATGTTATGGAATACAGTGCCTCTTAGCTCCTCTTCTCTCTCTCTCTCTCTCTCTCTCTCTCTCTCTCTCTGTGCAACATTCCTGAAAACTTGCATAGGTGAGTCAAAACATGCCTTGCCTTGAGGGAAAACAAACAGCTTGGTTTCATGTACTCTGTCCTTCCTTATCCTGTTCTGTACATGTTAATAGTATCTTTATGACACTGTATTCATGTCTGTCTCCCCATGTATCCATCTTTTAAACTCACATCTTTCATGCACACTTTGTTTCATACACACACATACAATTCCCAATATTTTTGGTCCATCGTAAGTGAGAATGATTTAGGTAATTGGATAACTATGTGTTGAGACATGCCCACTCTCTCAAGGTCTCTGTTATAGGTCAACTGTTTTGCTACTCTAGTCTAAGTTAACGTGCACACCCTGTTTCAAGACTTCCGTCAAACTACTCTCTGTTCTCTGACCCAGAGGTAAGGAATATTTATTTCAGTACTTGGGGACTACCAGACTGCATTCTTCAACAGTGATGTCACTCAAGCATAGACAAACATAACACTCGCACACATGCATTCTGACGCCACACACTCCCACACACACTCACACACACTGCTGCTACTGTCTATTATCTATCATGTTGCCTAGTCACTTTACACCTACCTATATGTACATTCTGTAGCTACCTCAATTACCTTGTGCCCCTGCACATCGACTCGGTACTGGTACTTTCTGTATATAGCCATGTTATTTTTACTCGTTATTGTTATAATTTCTTTATTTTACTTTTCCATTTCTGTATCTTTAACTCTGCATTGTTGGAAAATTACCGGTAAGTAAGCATTTCACTGTTAGTCTACACCTGTTTTTTTACAAAACATGTGACAAATACAATTTTATTGATTTATTTGACACACACAGACACACACACACAAATACTACAAACAAGCAAAATGCACATGTCTGTGGAAAATGATCTGTGACTTCTGGATCAAGCTGTCCCAAAGCACTCGCGGGATTGGTCTAAACTGCAGGGACAGTTTCAGTCCTTAGCCAATAGAAAATACAGAATTTGTACAGCTAACGTGGATTCTGAAAACATGGAAGTAAAGCTTTGGTAAGTGAAAACATGCAACAGAAAGTACTATTGCATAAGATTCATAACTAAATATATTATTTACAAACATCTGTCTAACCATGCAGGTGGTGTTTCATTAAATGGAGAAAGAGAAAATGCCAGTGGTGGCAACGGAGAGATATGGCTCCCTCGAGTCATGGAAATATCAGTTGAAGGATGGAGAGAGAAAGAGAAGGGGGCAACGGTGGAACGACTGGAAAAACCATCATTGGCGTGTTCAAAGTGAGACATTTTTTACATTATAATGAATTTTGATAAAGGCTCACTGAATACAGTCTCATAACTGCTAAGGGAGTGAACATTATTTATAATAATCATTACATGGAGAAAATCGGACATCTCTGAAATGAAAACGGTTGGCCCTCTCATCAGCAAAATATATTTTACCTAAACTCTCCCTGTACGCTTGAAAAAAAACAAGTGACCCTCATCTATACCCAAAATAATAATTAAACATAAAGTGGATAGCATGGAACATGCCTACCGTTTACCCTCACTTCTTGGGACAGACCAGGGGCCTAATTTATAAACCTTTCATAAGTACAAAATAATACCCCAAAATGTGCTTGCGCCACTTTTCACGCAAAAGTTGGCATTTAAAAAAGTTTAGCTTGACTGTGAGAATGTGCTCACCTCTCCACAAACTTTAGACCATGTGTATGCACATCTGCTAGTGGTTGAAATATTGTGTTGCAAGTAAGCAGTGGCGATTTTAGCATGTAAATCTTGGTGGGGCAAAAACAAAATTGTGGGATGCATGCCAGCAAAGCCACTACACAACACAACACAACACAACACTAAACAATACATTACTTGCACTATAACGACGACAAACGGTGCCCACGAATTGTTAGGGCCTACATAAACAGCAGAGTCCCAACAGCAGTCCCAACACCTTACCACTGCTACACCTGACTTTCAGCGGAGCCTTGTCTGGCAGCAAAACAGAACATTCAGCCTCATTTATTATTTTAAAAAACATAGCTGATATGGCTGACTTGCTTAAACAAATGTGGTTTCTACTGTCAATTGAGATGCACAAACTATTGCATAAGGGGACGACGAGCAGATAAGAGGCAATCCGTAATTTCGATTAAGACATTAATGAGCGACGACGGACGTAGCTAATATAAATATTTGTTCAGCACTTTTGAAATGTACAGCGACAGAATTCAGAACATGGGCCTTTCTTACAGTGTACTCCCTGTACAACAAGTCAGAACCATAGGATAAATAAAGGGGACATTTAAACCAGACAATGAAAGCTCTTGCAATATTCAATAATTACATTTCTCTAAAACAGGTTAAAAGCTACATGTGCACCACCAAGTTAGAACAGTAGGCGAAATTAAGAGGTGAAAATAGACCAAATTATTAGGTTGAGGCACATTGAACGCCGTTTGGGTCCTTGCGTGTCAAAAAAGATACACGTCATAACACTATTCGATTTGACATGTCAAATAACATAATTCTATTGTAGAATGTTGTGTGTGCTGAATTTGCATGTGCAACCCAGGCACCACCACTACTATCAGTAGCACTGTCAAAGCTGTGAAAAAAAAGTTGGCAAACAAGCACACACCGGCCACGAACGACATGGGCTACTAACAGCATACTACACAACATACATTTAGTATTACTTTCTTAGCTACAGTGTATATATCTCCCTGGCATATTACATCATTTATGCAGCAGCATACAATACATTTTTGGACTCACCTTGTGAAGGTGGCACGGCGGTCCTTTGGGGGCACATTTTGTCAACAAACTTTGTCATCAAAGTCTGCCATTCTCTGGATTTCTGGTGGGAACTCGGGAAAAAAACACACATCCACTCCATTGAATAGAAGGCTAATGTTAGTGGTTGCTTTGCAGTGCTTGCAGTTAGCCACTGATTCCTTCCAAACAACTCATTGGTGAATTTGCGATTTCCAACTTGTTGTGTAATCTTTATGTCCAATGGCCGATGAGCACCGATACGTTTTATCTATAATTTCTCTTCATATGACAAGGATTAAAAAGGATTTGCCAGTAGATTGTCAACTTATTTTTTTGTTGTTGCTCAAAACAGGTGGGGCTCAGCCCCACCTGCCCTGAATGACGGGTCGCCACTGCAAGTAAGTATTTTGTGCAAATGGGGGATATGATGAAAAGCTTAATAAAAAACTAAAAACAGGAAAACATATGAACAAGTATGCAACCATTTACCATTAGTGAGAAGAATGAAAATCTATGTGTTTTATATTTAGAATCGAAAATAATTAGACATAGAAATCTTATAATTAGACATAGGAATCTTTTCCCCTTTTTTAGGGAATATATTTGCAGAATATATTCCTCACTTTTTCTGGCCGTGATTGGTTCATATTCTCAAATGAGCCATACAACAAATTACCATCCACATCTCTCATTTAATTGTATGTATTTAATTATGTATTTCAAGTTTTGCAAAATCATAGGCAGCGCGGTTTATAATACAGTCGAATTTAACAGCTGATCTTTTACATTGAAGTAGGCCTATGTATGGCGTTTCAATTTGTATTCTCATGTGCATAAGTAGCCTACTGTGAAATGCTTTTCTAGCAGTAATAAATATCAGTAGTACTATAAAACATAAATTAAAAAGTCAAGTAAAACAACAACACAGGAGAAATAGAAATGTACTGTAAGTACAGTAATTGTATTTTTGTGTGCCCCAACGATAACCAGCTGTCCCTGATCGGGAGCCACACAGACCCACATAGAAACACAACACCCAGAACACACATACACAGACATACTCTGCCACGTCCTGACCAAAAACTACACAACAACACCCTCTGCTGGTCAGGACATGACACCTAGTTTTATTTATCCTATCCCAACAGCTATCTTAGAAATATAACTTTGCTCTGTGCTTCTCCTAGTATGCACATATAGGCTATGGATCATTTGATTGAGACCACACTAAATAGCCTATAAGCACACTTGATATTGCGTGCCCAAGGGAGAATCAGAGATGAGGGGAGGCATCGGGCACACATCGATATATAGCCTAGTAAGCAACTAATTCTAAAACACTGAGAAATATAGAACCCCCCTCTCTCAAATATCATCTGCTCTTGTTAGAGTGTCTTCTTGCCTCAGGGGTATCCAGAGAGTGGCGATTACTTGCAGTATCAATTTTTCGATACTCTTCAGGTAGGTCTGTGTGAGAAAGACAGAGGATGTTGTTGTTTTGTGGATATGTGTGCCATTATTTTGAAATGTCAAATTTATTATGTACATTTTAACACTCTGTTGCACTCTCTCCCTCTCCCTTTCTCTCTCTCTGACACACACACACAGGCCTTCTCTGGTTCTCTTTCAGGTACTCTTGCCACCCAGGCCTCTTTAAGGGGTGTTGGTGTTGGAAACCAAGAGGCAACAGTTGCTGATGCAACAGTTACCTGGTTATTACGAGGTTAGTGTAATGACTGTGATAAGACCATTGTCTTCTTTCCTGTTAAGGGGTTTTATAAAAAAAACAATCTACATTTTAGATGGCACAGGCATGCTGGGAAGAATCCTATTTGCCTTCCTTAAAGGGTGAGTTTTGATTTGTTTTGTAATGTACTATTAGTAATTTTCAATATTATTTTTCAAATGTTGTCTTTCTCTGTGTTTTAGGAATAAACTGGACTCTGAGGCCAAAAAATGGAGGTAGGGATGTCAAGCATCAATAAAGTGAGTGTGTTCATTGTGTGTTATGGAATTATTGGGTATGTCAATGCTTGTGCTGTATTCCTTAGGCTTGTTGCTGATGTTCTCAATGATATCGCCATGTTCATGGAAATACTGGCTCCTAACTTCCCAACATGCTTCACTCTAATTGTGTGCTCTGCTGGAATATTCAAAGTAAATCGGAATACCATATTCTCACTAGCATTGATCTTGCAGATAGCAACCAGCTATTTTGAAGGTTTTACTTGCAATGTTCCTAATATGTGGTTGTTTTACCTACTTTGGTTGAATGCACTGATTGTAATTCACTCTGAATAAGAGTGTCTGCTAAATGTACACTGTTCGATATCTCTCTCTCTGTGTTTGTCAGTCCATTGTCGGGGTTGCAGGCGGGGCCACCAGAGCTTCTTTGACTCTTCACCAAGCTCGCAGAGACAACATGGCGGACATCTCTGCCAAAGATGGCAGCCAGGTGCTCCATACATATTTCTCTACTTGATGATACTGTAAGATACTGTAACTAACCCATGGCTTTTACTGTCCTGTCTTGTACGGCTGCTTTAAGATGAGGATCTTATTGTAATTCATGTGTTCTTTACAGGAGACTTTAGTGAATCTGGCTGGACTGCTGGTCAGTCTGATCCTTATTCCTCGTCACTGACAATCCACTGTGAGTCCTCTATTGCACTGCTTACACTGGCACTGTATGAGATAGGACATGACAGCTCTATATAGCTAACCTATTGGTTATTCGATGGAGATTGATCTGTTTTCCATTCCTTCTCATCTCCTCAGGCTGACGTTTGTCCTCTTCTTCCTTTTCACCATCCTCCAACTTTTTGCAAATTACAAAGCAGTGCGTTCGGTTGTCATGGAGACACTCAACGAAGCTCGGCTTGCTATTGTGCTCCACCAATAACTTAGAGATGGACGGGTCCTCGCTCCACTAGAGGCCAATCATAAAGAGCCTGTATTCTTGGGTACATTCATAGAATAATAAACAATGAAATGGCTTGTTGATCGTTATGGCTATCAACTATCAATGGCTTTAACATACTTTTCTGCTGTTTATTTTTTTAGAGTTCAGGAGGACAGTGCCAATCAAACTGGGAGTGAGGCCAGGGGAACTTGTTTATACGTAAGTTGGTGTCTGCCTGTTTGGTATGAAAGTGAAGTGTGCTCAGATTTGGATGTTCATGCTCAATGATATAATTTCTTTCATTTTGTAGGTCAGAGGACCTTAATTTGGCCATGAAAAACAACCACAAGCCCTTCCTTATTGGAGTCAAACGTGGTGTGTATAACATCTTTCAGTAATCCCCCACCAACTGCTGTACTCAGTTGTCACGCGGGTTGTTTCTAGATGGATGTACATTACATCATGTCATTTTAATAGATGGTGTATGTCATGTGAGTGTTATTGAATGTGCTATTTCTCTCCCTTAGGCTCGGTGTGTGTTTGTTTGCGACCAGATGCATCTGTATGTGATGAGATCAGGGCTGTGTGCCAAGCAGTGTGCCTCTGCGCTGTGTTACACCCTGTCTCGCCACTAGAGGGGGCTCTCAAACAACTCTCAATGTCACACAGCAACAGTGAGCCTTTAATGATCATCTTTACATGACAGTTTAAACCAATGTCTGTCAATGCTGTGTTATAACTCTGTTATCCCTTTTTCCTTTCCCTCAAGATCATTGGGAGCTGGTGCATGAGAGTCATAAACTTATGGACCAAATTTTTCAGCCATTCCTCAAAGGTAAGCTCAGTGTAACAAGGTGTGCTCAGTCAGTAGCTGTTTACTCCCACCGTGTATGTTGAGATGTTGTCAGTGGCGTCCGTTCAGCTAAACCTCTTCCAAGGAATTGTTTGGAAGTTGAAGCTCATTTACTGCATTTCTCCACAGTTTAAAATGCTATTTGGAGAACAGCAAAAACCAATAAAAATGATCTCAGACATTAATTATCACCTCAATATTGGGTTTAATTAAAGGTCTGTGGAATGGTGTGTAAAATGTCAACCACTACTCAACTTCATAAATTGACTCATTTACTTGTGGAACAGCAAGTAAACTTGAAATTACCTAGTTAAAGAAAGGTTAAATAAATGTGAGTATCTAGTGCATAAAACAGCTGGCCACGAATGCAAATTATGCCACATAAATCATAAACATGCATTGAAATAAAAAGCATAGGCCTACACAAAATTACTTACTTAGGCCGACAACTGACAAGGATGCATGACTCGACCAAAGAATGTCCAAAATCACGAAATACAAATGGAAAATCTACACATGCCTTTTTAAAAAGGGAGCTAAGGCCCCTTTACATGTCACCTTATCAAACCCTAAAGATAGATAGAAGTTTCATATTTTATATGTGCCATCGTAGAGTATATGAGCAGCGTCATTGAGGCAATCTCCATTTTGAAGTGGTCAATTTTCTTCTTCACTATTGGCTGATCCCTCCTGATGACCCGGTTGGACATGACTCGAACACGGTCACCAGGAGGGCTCAGCCAATGAAGTTGGAAGTCCCATTCAGTTGACTACATTCAAAATGGTGGAAGCCCTCATGGTGCTGCCCATGCTAAAATGGCCTTTTGGCCACTAGAGGACTCTAACATTCTCTGTGTCAAACCTATATATTTCCAGTAGTTACATTTTACCTTATTGCGCTGCATAATGTGTGCGCCAAGCTCATTTTATAATTTCTGCAATATTCACCAGGGAAGGAAAACATTCAACGGATATTGAGGCATTTTATCAACAAGGTGCCTCAGAGTATTTAAACATTCTATTAACCAACGAGGTGGCACTGAAAATATTGATGTAAACTCAGCAACAACAAAAAAACATCCCCTTTTCAGGACCCTGTCTTTCAAAGATAATTAGTAAAAATCAAAATAACTTCACAGATCTTCATTGTAAAGGGTTTAAACACTGTTTCCCATGCTTGTTCAATGAGCCATAAACAATTAATGAACATGCACCTGTGGAACGGTCGTTAAGACACTAACAGCTTACAGACGGTAGGCAATTAAGGTCACAGTTATGAAAACTTAGGACACTAAAGAGGCCTTCCTACTGACTCTGAAAAACACCAAAAGAAAGATGCCCAGGGTCCCTGCTCATCTGCGTGAACGTACCTTAGGCATGCTGCAAGGAGGCATGAGGACTGCAGATGTGGCCAGGGCAATAAATTGCAATGTCCGTACTGTGAGACGCCTAAGACAGCGCTACAGGGAGACATGACAGACAGCTGATCGTCCTCGCAGTGGCAGACCACGTGTAACAACACCTGCACAGGATCGGTACATCCGAACATCACACCTGCGGGACAGGTACAGGATGGCAACAACAACTGCCTGAGTTACACCAGGAACACACAATCCCTCCATCAGTGCTCAGACTGTCCGCAATAGCCTGAGAGAGGCTGGACTGAGGGCTTGTAGGCCTGTTGTAAGGCAGGTCCTCACCAGACATCACCGGCAACAACGTCGCCTATGGGCACAAACCCACCGTCGCTGGACCAGACTGGACTGGCTAAAAGTGCTCTTCACTGACGAGTCGCGGTTTTGTCTCACCAGGGGGGATGGTCAGATTTGCGTTTATCGTCGAAGGAATGAGCGTTACACCGAGGCCTGTGCTCTGGAGCGGGATCGATTTGGAGGTGGAGGGTCCGTCATGGTCTGGGGCAGTGTGTCACAGTATCATCGGACTGAGCTTGTTGTCATTGCAGGCAATCTCAACGCTGTGCGTTACAGGGAAGACATCCTCCTCCCTCATGTGGTACCCTTCCTGCAGGCTCATCCTGACATGACCCTCCAGCATGACAATGCCACCACGCACAGAACGAACAGTATGGCTGATTTCCTGTAAGACAGGAATGTCAGTTTTCTGCCATGGCCAGCGAAGAGCCCGGATCTCAAACCCATTGAGCACGTCTCGGACCTGTTGGATCGGAGAGTGAAGGCTAGGGCCATTCCCCCCAGAAATGTCCGGGAACTTGCAGGTGTCTTGGTGGAAGAGTGAGGTAACATCTCACAGCAAGAACTGGCAAATCTGGTGTAGTCGATGAGGAGGAGGTGCACTGCAGTACTTAATGCAGCTGGTGGCCGCACCAGATGCTGACTGTTACTTTTGATTTTTGACCCCTCCCCCCTTTATTCAGGGGCACATTCCATTTCTGTTAATCACATGTCTGTGGAACTTGTTCAGTTTGTCTCAGTTGTTGAATCTTGTTATGGTCATACAAATATTTACACATGTTAAGTTTGCTGAAAATAAACTCAGTTGATAGTGAGGACGTTTCTTTTTTTGCAGAGTTTATATATTTTTTTAACTACTGGGAGAATTGAAAATGCCAAAAACAATTAATTTGGCAGTATTGATTTTGTTTGATCAAAAGAGCACTACATTAGCCATGGCTAAATTCTTTGGATTGCAGGAAATTGCTTTATATGCAGAAATGTATCTACACTGTGTAACGCCCTGGCCATAGAGAGGGGTTTTTGTTCTTTATTTTGGTTAGGCCAGGGTGTTACATTGGGTGGGCGTTCTATGTTCCTTTTTCTATGTTTTTGTATTTCTTTGTTTTGGGCCGTGTGTGTGGCTCCCAATCAGGCACAGCTGAAGTTCGTTGTTGCTGATTGGGAGTCACACATAAGGAGCATGTTTTTCCTTTGGGTTTGGTGGGTAATTGTTTCTGTTTAGTGTTTGCACCTGACAGGACTGTTTGGCTGTCGGTTTCTTGTTTTTGTCTAACGTGTTCTTCTTTAATAAATTCCTGAAGATGAACACATCCTCCGCTGCACCTTGGTCTCATTTGAACGACGGCTGTTACACACTGCCAAGATGTGGCCTTTAAAAATGCCCCTAAGGACCTTTTGATCCAGACAAAACCCTGCTATAGTATATATCACACACTGAGTTGATGATTGAGGGACCAAATTCTTGCTTCGGCAGAATAGGTAGAATGGTATGGTTCCCAGCCAAGGTTGAGTTTGTGTTGTTCCCAGCTATCCCTTCAGTTCACTAGCTACAGTTTTACCTCTTCAGACTTTTTGAAAGAGGTTTGAGAATAACTTGGTCTCAACATATCTTTTGAATTAAGTGAATACTTAGTGTATTACATAGCGTGTTAACTGTTCTACATTTTATTGTAATTACCTTATGTTATGTTGCAATTTGTTGGTCATATTGTGTTTATGTGCATTTGTTATTACAGGCATGGTTGGCATTGAATCTGGGAAG
This sequence comes from Salmo trutta, assembly GCF_901001165.1. Classification (NCBI taxonomy): domain Eukaryota; kingdom Metazoa; phylum Chordata; class Actinopteri; order Salmoniformes; family Salmonidae; genus Salmo; species Salmo trutta. The sequence continues at coordinate 24,516,145 of NC_042988.1, read as the reverse complement.
GAAACAGCTGGAAAGAGCACAGTTACAAGGGTCTCCTTTTTTAGGCGCCACACAGAGAGTAACACGGACAGTAACACCATCAGTAACCCGGACGGTAACCCCAACAGTGAACCATCCTCTGAAGATCATCATGCCATGGAAACCTGAATCATTTATTGGATGAGCGCTCTGTCATGCTGCCATATTTTTGGGGAGTAGTTTATTTTGGTTTTCTAAGGTGTGATCATTTTGTTGAAAAACACTTTAATTCAATGTTTGGCTGGTGTACTGTTTCAAGATTGTTAGCAGAGACATCAGTGTGGGTCAGGAATTTATGTACCACCTGCATCAATTCAATCAGCTGAAACATCATGCATAGATGATTGATTAATGATAAGGTTATCCCTATTTTAATCATATGTACCATACTAAGGGCTGTTGAGGCCATACTATAATTCCAATTGGGAGCCTGGGTGCTGCCATGCTAGTGGGAGCACAGTCACTGATGTCTGACATGTGTAAATCCATTTGAATGTAATCACTTTTTAACAGAAACCCTTTTGATTTGAACAAAACCTTACATATGCATACTGAACCAAAATATAAACGCAACATACAACAATTTCTGTCACGGTTGTCGTAGGGTAAAGTGGACCAAGACGCAGCGGGGAAATGTGCACTCATCTTCTTTTATTTAAACGGACAAAGAAGGTAAACCAAAATAAATATGTACACCAAAAACCCACTGGCTCCAGGTCATCTATAAGTCCCGCCTCATCTCAGCTCACTGGTCAACATAGCAGCACCAACCTATAACACGCGCTCCAGCAGGTATATCAGCCTTCCCTGTGGCTCAGGTGGTAGAGCATGGTGTGTGCAACGCCAGGGTTGTGGGTTCAATTCCCACGGGGGGCCAGTACAATAAAAAAATGGTGAGTAGTGTATGGGGCTTTGGTGACAAAATGGATGGCACTGTGATAGACTGCATCCGATTTGCTGAGTAGAGTGTTCGAGGCTATTTTGTAAATGACATCGCTGAAGTCAAGGATCGGTAGGATAGTCAGTTTTAATAGGGTATGTTTGGCAGCATGTGTGAAGGATGCTTTGTTGCAAACTAGGAAGCCAATTCTAGATTTCATTTTGGATTGGAGATGCTTATGGTGAGTCTGGAAGGAGAGTTTAGTCTAACCAGACACCTAGAATATGTGGACAACTACAAATACCTAAGTCCGAACCGTCCAGAGTAGTGATGCTGGATGGGCGGGCAGGTGCGGGCAGCGATCGGTTGAAGAGCATGCATTTAGTTTTACTTGCATTTAAGAGCAGTTGGAGGCCACGGAAGGAGAGTTGTATGGCATTGAAACTCGTCTGGAGGTTAGTTAACAGTGTCCAAAGAAGGGCCAGAAGTATACAGAATGGTGTCGTCTGCATAGAGGTGGATCAAAGAATCACCTGCAGCAAGAGTGACATCATTGATGTATACAGAGAAAAGAGTAGGCCTGAGAATTGAACCCTGTGGCACCCCCATAGAGACTGCCAGAGGTCCGGACAACAGGCCCTCCGATTTGACACACTGAACTCTATCTGAGAAGTAGTTGGTGAACCAGGTGAGGCAGTCATTTGAGAAACCAAGGCTGTTGAGTCTGCCGATAAGAATACGGTGATTGACAGAGTCGAAAGCCTTGGCCAGGTCGATGAATACAGCTGCACAGTATTGTCTCTTATCGATGGCGGTTATGACATTGTTTAGGACCTTGAGCGTGGCTGAGGTGCACCCATGACCAGCTCGGAAACCAGATTGCATAGCGGAGAAGGTACGGTGAGATTCGAAATGGTCGGTGATCTGTTTGTTAACTTGGCTTTCAAAGACCTTAGAAAGGCAGGGTACGATAGATATAGGTCTGTAACAGTTTGGGTCTAGATTGTCTCCCCCTTTGAAGAGTGGGATGACCGCGGCAGATTTCCAATCTTTGGGGATCTCAGACGATACAAAAAAGAGGTTGAACAGGCTAGAAATAGGGGTTGCAACAATTGTGGCGGATAAATTTAGAAAGAGAGGGTCCAGATTGTCTAGCCCAGCTGATTTGTGTGAGTCCAGATTGTGCAGCTCTTTCAGAACATCAGCTATCTGGATTTGGGTGAAGGTGAAATGGGTAGGCTTGGGCAAGTTGCTGTGGGGGGTGCAAAGCTGTTGACCGGGGTAGGGGTAGCCAGGTGGAAAGCATGGCCAGCCGTAGAAAAATGCTTATTGAAATTCTCAATTATTGTGGATTTATCGGTGGTGACAGTGTTTCCTAACCTCAGTGCAGCTGGGAGGAGGTGCTCTTATTCTCCATGGACTTTACAGTGTCCCAGAACTTTTTGGAGTTTGTGCTACAAGATGCAAATTTCTGTTTGAAAAAGCTAGCCTTTGCTTCCTTAACTGCCGGTGTATATAGGTTCCTAACTTCCCTGAAAAGTTGCATATCGCGGGGGCTTTTTGATGCTAATGTAGTATGCCACAGGATGTTTTTGTGTTGGTCGAGGGCAGTCAGGTCTGGAGTGAACCAAGGGCTATATCTGTTGCTGGTTCTACATTTTTTGAATGGGGCATGCTTATTTAAGATGGTGAGGAAAGCACTTTTAAAGAATAACCAGGCATCCTCTACTGACGGAATGTTGTCAATATCCTTCCAGGATACCCAGGCCAGGTCGATTAGAAAGGCCTTCTTGCTGAAGTGTTTTAGGGAGCGTTTGACAGTGATGAGGGGTGGTCGTTTGACCGCAGACCCATTACGGACGCAGGCAATGAGGCAGTGATTGCTGAGATCCTGGTTGAAGACAGCAGAGGTGTATTTAGAGGGAAGGTTTGTCAGGATGATATCTATGAGTGTGCTCGTGTTTACGGATTTGGGGTTGTACCTGGTAGGTTCATTGATAATTTGTGTGAGATTGAGGGCATCTAGCTTAGATTGTTGGACGGCCGGGGTGTTAAGCATGTCCCAGTTTAGGTCACCTAACAGTATGAACTGAAGATGGATTGGGGGCAATCAATTCACACATGGTGTGGTCTCCAGGGCACAGCTGGGGGCTGAGGGTGGTCTATAACAAGTGGCAACGGTGAGAGACTTGTTTTTGGAAAGGTAGATTTTTTAAAGTAAAAGCTCGAATTGTTTGGGTACAGACCTGCATAGCATGACAGAACTCTGCCCCCTCTGGCTATCTCTGCCCCCTCTGGCAGTTCTATCTTGTTTGAATATTTTATAGTTAGGGATGGAAATGTCAGGATTTTTGGTGGCCTTTCTAAGCCAGGATTCAGACACAGCTAGGACATCCAGGTTGGCAGAGTGTACTAAAACAGTGAATAAAACAAACTTAGGGAGGATGCTTCTAATGTTAACATGCATGAAACCAAGGCTTTTACGGTTGCAGAAGTCAACAAATGAGAGCGCCTGGGGAACGGTAGTGGAGCGAGGCGCTGCAGGGCCTGGATTAACCTCTACATCAACAGAGGAGGAGTAGGATTAGAGTATGGCTAAAGGCTATAAGAACTGGTTGTCTAGTGTGTTTGGAACAGAGTTAAAGGAGCAGGTTTCTGGGCACGGAAGAATAGATTCAAGGGATAATGTACAGACAAGGGTATGGTAGGATGTGAGTACAGTGGAGGTAAACCTAGGCATTGAGTGACGATGAGAAAGATGTCTCTAGAAACACCATTTAAACCAGGTGAGGTCACCGCATGTGTGGGAGGTGGAACAAAAGGGCTAGCTAAGGCATATTCAGCAGGGCTGGAGGCTCTACAGTGAAATAAGACAATCACTAACCAAAACAGAAATGGACAAGGCATATTGACATTAGTGAGAGGCATGCGTAGCCGAGTGATCATAGGACATCGCAACAATTTTTTTGTAGCCCCCTCGGACGGTTACGTCTGCAGACCAGTTTTGATGAAATGGCAGGGCATTAAAAGGGTCCAGGCCAATTGGCAAAATATGTATTGTAGCCCAAGAAATTGGCTGATGGACCTCTTCAGCTAGCCGGGAGGTGGGCTTAGCTCCAGGCTACCTGGTGCTTGCTTCGGAACAGAGATGTTAGCCAGGAGTAGCCACTCGGATAGCAGCTAGCTAGCTGCGATTATCTGGTGTAAAGGTTCAGAGCTTGCGGTAGGAAACCGGAGGTGTGGAGATGTGGTAGAGGAAGAAAAAAAACAGTCCTATATGCTCTAGACAGGTAGCGGAGCACAGCTAGCAGGCTAGTAGATGGGCCTTCAGGGGACGTCGCGACAGAGGAGCATGTTGAAACCCCCTCGGGCGGATTACGTCGGTAGACCAGTCGTGATGGATTGGCGGGGCTCCGTGTCGGCAGTAAAAGGGGTCCAGGTCAATTAGCAAAATAGGTATTGTAGCCCAAGGAGTGGGTGATGGACCTCTTCAACTAGCCGGGAGATGGGCCTAGCACGAGGCTAGCTTCAGGCTAACTGGTGCTTGCTTCAGAACAGAGACGTTAGCCAGGAGTAGCCACTCGAATAGCAGCTAGCTAGCTGCGATGATCCAGGTGAAAACGCTCAGAGCTTGCGGTAGAAATCCGGAGATGTGGTAGAGAAAAAGCAGTCCGATATGCTCTGGGTTAAATCGCGCTGTGCAGCCTGGCTGGAGTTGACCGGACTGAGGTTAGCTGATGACCGCTAGCAGTGGCTAACTGACTACTAACTCGTTGCTAGCTTCTTTTGGGGGTTCCGGTTCTAAAGTATAAAAAAAAATATATATAAAAAAAAAAAACTATTTAAAAAATAAAATCATATATATATATATATATATATATATATATATATATATATATATATATATACACACACATACACACACACACACACACGGGACATGACAAAGATGTCTGACTGCTACGCCATCTCAGATTGGTGCCCTTTGCGAGGTATTGGAAAACCTCCCTGGTCTTTGTGGTTGAATCTGTTTTTTGAAATTCACTGCTCGACTGAGGGACCTTACAATTATCTGTATTATTTTGTGTGGGTGACAGAGAGGTAGTCATTCAAAATGATATTAAACACTATTATTGAACACAGTGAGTCTATGCAGTTTATTATGACTTGTTAAGCTGATTTTTACTCCAGAACTTCTTTAGGTTTGCCATAACAAAGGGGTTGAATACTTATTGACTCCAGACATTTCAACTTTAAATTTTTTATGAATTTGTAAACATTTCTTAAAGCGTAATTCCACTTTGACATTATGGGGTATTGTGTGTGTGTGTGTGTGTGTGTGTGTGTGTGTGTGTGTGTGTGTGTGTGTGTGTGTGTGTGTGTAGGCCAGTAGCATCTCAATTTAATCAATTGTAAATTCAGGCTGTAACACAAAATGTGTTAAAAGTCAAGGGGTGTGAATACTTTCTGAAAGCTCTGTATAGTTTTTGGTCAATGGGAAAATGCGGGACAATGCTGTCCAAGCAAGGGATAGCATCGGCACGTTGGGGCTAGCCTGTATAATAACTAGTACCTTTGCGGTTCAGGAAGATCAGGTGTAGTGTAACAATTGTGACACATGAGGCTGTGTTTCCCATTTGTGAAACTGTGAGGTAAAACCAGGTTGAGAGGAGGTTAGTAGGTCAGGGTTGGGCAGAGGGTCTGACGAGCTCCCATGATGAATTGTTATGATAGGTTTATTGTTGTTAGTGGGAGAAGGGTTACTTTGGTTTGATTCAGGAATTTTGGTTTAGTTTCGGTTTAATGATCGAATCCGCAGTTGTGGAAACAGCACCACTGTTCGCCCCAGCGTCTTTAATATTGTTTTTGTTTTGTTCATGAAACGGAGGAGAGGAACGTCCGGCAGCGTGGTAAAATAAATTCCAGTACATATTCTGCTGTTCTATTGCGCTTGCAATGATTTCCGAAGGGGAAAAACAGTTTGTTTGCATTAACTTTTTTGATGTTGTAATATGCCAAATGGATGTGGCAGTTTCACCAATTTAAGGATTCTAGCTTTTAAAGGGGCAATTCGAAAAACAACAATCGGTTGGCTGCCCCGCCACTTGTTTTGGCAAAAGAGTTGAGGGATGGGGCTGGAGAAATTGAACCGCTCAAATTCATGAGATCAAAATGATAGTTTTAACCACGTTTTGAAGCTATACAGTGTTTGTGTACAATTACATTAACAATTGATTAAAAAACTAACAAGTGAACTAATGTAAAACATTTAGTTAAATAAGGTTTTATGCTCAGTGGAATTTTGAAATGGAAGTTATGGAACTCCCTCACATGCTTCTGTTATGGGAAAAAGTCCACAATAAAACTGACATTAAATGTGGTTAGAGCATTGAGCCAGTAACTGTGTAGGTTCCGTCCCTCTCTTCGCCCCAACCTGGGCTCGAACCAGGGACCCTTGCACACATCAACAACTGACACCCACGAAGCATCGTTACCTGAAACGCTATTAGCGCGCACCAAATCAAATCAAATGTATTTATATAGACCTTCTTACATCAGCTGATATCTCAAAGTGCTGTACAGAAACCCAGCCCAAACCCCCAAACAGCAAGCAATGCAGGTGTAGAAGCACGGTGGCTAGGAAAAACTCCCTAGAAGGCCAGAACCTAGGAAGAAACCTAGAGAGGAACCAGGCTATGAGGGATGGCCAGTCCTCTTCTGGCTGTGCCGGGTGGAGATTATAACAGCACATGGCCTAGATGTTCAAATGTTCATAAATGACCAGCATTGTCAAATAATAATAATCGTAGTAGTTGTCGAGGGTGCAACAAGTCGCCACCGCTAACTAACTAGCCATTTCACATCGGTTACACATCTAGCTAACCAAACTATGACAAAGTTGAATTACAATCATAAACCCATATTTTAGTTCATAGGTCTAGCCTCTAGCCTATGCCTATTGAAATGACTAGTCAATCTCCCAAATAGACCAATGCGATATATTTAAATTCCTTTATTAGTCACTTTAGCTCTCAAGAATTTTGACGTCAACCCGAATTGTTCATCTTACGTCGTTACAAATTACGTTGATATTCCTTCTTAATTTGCTCGATAATGTTACGCAAAAGTTTTTTTTTTTGCTAAATATGGCAACTCCCCTTGCTGCAGAAAAAACATGTTGGGCTAGATTTATAGGCCTTGTGTGCGGGTTTTGAATAGTCATTGGTCTAGAAATGTAAGCTAAACCTGGCAACCGTGAATAGTGGCGTTTATGTAAACGTAGATGGTGCATTTTATTTGCCCATTTTGTGAAGAACATTTGCAATTCACACTCCGACCTGTGAAAGGCAGCAATACGCAACAAAGCGTGTAGTTTGCCAGAAAACTACACGAAGAAGAACAAGAACAACCCGTGTAAAAAAAACTCTAACATCCGGCGGCATCATCACCTCTGAGAACGTTTAGCTAGCTAGTTGTGCCTCGTATTTTATATTTGTTCATTTCACATAGCCACAAAAAATGCCAACGCTGTGTTCAGCATACAACTGCAAAAATCGCGGTCCCAAAGCTGATGTAGGATTTTTTAGGTACGTTTTACCGTCTTGCTCGAGAGACACGTTAACGCTATTAGCCGTGGTATTTTGGCAATATACCACATACCCCAGAGGTAACTTATTGATATTATAAACTGGTTACCGACGTAATTAGAACAGTAACAATTATTTGGTCATAACTGTGATGCCTACTATGGGTACGGTTGCTAGCTATGTTATTGTTAGCTAAAGTAAAAGTTATAGCTAGCTAGTACAAATAACGTTAGTGTGCAGGAGATAAACTGACAAAAAAGCTTAATTAGGTAAATTATATGTTCTGTTGCGATACTGTTCTCTTATAAATCTACATAAATCATTTATGGATTTACTATTCATCATTTGATACTTTTGTGATACCAGTTTGCTGATGTATTAATGTTTCTTGTAACAGTTTCCCCAAAAATGACCCTGAAAGACGCAAGCGATGGATTATTAATATGAAGTGGAAAGACTGGAATCCTCAACACCACCACCGTGTGTGCTCCATTCACTTTGAAGACAAGTACATTTGCCGGATGGACAAACGTCAACGTCTCACGCCAGACGCAGTCCCGACCATTTTTGACTTCCCAGAGAACTTTCAAAAGAAGAAGGTACGCTGCAACCAAAAATGTATCTAGCGAGATACATCCCAAAGTCAGAACTAACTACACAAATAATACGGTTTATGATAACTGATGATTACAATATTGTAACGTGTGATTTAAATTAAATGTGTTCCTTCTACAGGCATCCATCCACCCACAGAGTAGAAGAGCCAGGGTAAGGCACTGGAAGAGGCTAATAACTCCTTTGCTGTATTTGGCATCACACATTGCACATTAGTGTCCATGTTGGTATTGCATTTGATGTAACTCAGCAATGTTTTCACTTGGTAAGTGAAGCATTGATATGTAAATGCAATGCCTACACACGGTACGTTTAAAGTAGATGCGTCCACGCAGTAATGGTGGTCATTATCTTTGTTTTTGCCATGCAGAGTGATGGGATGCCAGAGAAGTATACCTCTGCCCCTGCTGTTACAGTGGCTGAACCGGTCATAACACCAAGCCCCACCACCACATCAGAGACAAGCAAGCTGGCTAAAGACAATACTAAGTAAATAACCTCATGAATTTAAGTGAAAGTTAAATTTGTTCTTTTTGGAATGCACAACATCACTGTAGAGCAGTAAGGTTTCTACCTGTGTTCTAGTTCTTGCTTTTTCAATTGTCAACTTCTATTTTGACGGATCAGAGCTCCAGAAAAAGTTACCTCTTCAAGTTGGTATATCCATGTAGATGAAGAAATCCAAATGGCTGAATCCCTCCCAGGTTTCTTCCACAGTGATTACTGTCTACCACACGTGAGTGGCTCTAGGTGGTCTGATTGGACTGTTGCTTTGCCAGATATACAGAGATGATTTACTGGGGTTTTGCATTATGTAGACATTTAATAACATTTTCCTCATATTGATCTTTGCAGAGTATTCGCTGGGGATTCAAAGATGATGTTGCCCCGAAGGTAAGTTGTTTGCTCACTGGAATAACCTGTAGCTTATGCTATATACCAATAGATTATGCTAAGGATTTGATAAACAATGCACTTTATTTTCAGGTGGCATGTGAGAACATGGAGTTCCAACTTCCACCCCTCAAGCACATAATAGAGGTAATGAAGGATGTGTAAACATTCAGTCTCTAATACAGGGTTAGGGAAAGAGCCTCCAAGTTGATCATTGATTCATTGGTCTGTGTTTCTAATATGTCTCACTCTGGATCAAAAACCAATAAGTGTCATTAAAACAGTACTATACATTGTCTCCCATTCTTACCCAGATCACAGAGGCGTGGGAGTGGCTGGGTATGGACATCAGAGGACCACTGCCCCTAACACCGAACGGACACCAGTACGTTCTGACCTTGACAGACTTCTACTCCAAATGGGTGGAGGCCTTCCCCCTGAGAGGTTGTAGCTCTACTGAGGTAGCACAGCATGTAGCTGAAGTCATCTCTCACTTTGGCTTCCCTTTTGGAATCCTTGTTCGACTAAAGAGGAAGTTTACCAGTAAGGTGAGGCAAAATATATTTTGTCACATACTTACTGTTATACATACCTTGCAACAATCTTGAGGTTGGTTCATATATGCACTAGCGGTCAATAGGTCCAGAGTGGTTCATTAGACAATCGTATGAGGTGTTTTTACATTTATTCATGTTTTAGATCAACCTTGCCTTGAACAGTCATCTGAAGCTGAGGGGGTTCTCTCTCTTATACCGTCATCGGCAAGTTGGATCACTGGATCTGGCCACACAGACCCTGATCAGCAGGTTTGTGTTTTAGACTCATTCCTTTATATGGTTTTTAATTTCGTACTCAACTTTGACCATGGTGGGCTTCACCCCAACAGGATGGTGTCTGATCTTGTGAAGGACCATCCAGACAACTGGGATGTCTGCCTCCCTGCAAAGGTGTTCAGCCTGTGTTTCAAGGAGCACCCCAAGACCAAGCAGAGACCTTTCTCTCTGCTGTGCTGCAAAGGACCACAGCCGGTCACCACCCCTAGGGATCTGTCTGTAAGTTTACTCTGTAGTTATAGCTTAACTCTTATCATAATGGATTGCATTTCAATTGAATGGGTGTGTTTCTGCCTGTCCTTGTTATATTTCCTACAGTTCAGTCCTGCAGAGCTCAGAGAGAGTTCCTTTGCAATCCAGTCAAATCAAGAGGGTGGACAAGACTCTGATCCGCAAGGTGAGTGCAATTCCTGTACCATAGCAGGGATTTTTCTGCCATTGTAATCCTGTAATCTAAATTGTAATTGTGTTATGTTACTAACATAATTGTAATTTGTTGTGTTTATCTATTATTACAGACATGGTTGGCATTGAATCTGGAAAGGAAACAGCTGGAAAGAGCACTGTTACGAGGGTCTCCTTTTTAAGGAGCAACACAGAGAGTAACATCAACACTGACGCTAACACATATGGTCACCCAGACGGTAACCCCGACGGTCGCACGGACGGTAACCCGGACGGTAACCCTGACGGTCGCACGGACGGTAACCCCGACAGTCGCACGGACGGTAACCCCGACGGTCACCCGGACGGTAACCCCGACGGTCGCACGGACGGTAACCCCGACGGTCGCACGGACGGTAACCCCGACGGTCGCACGGACGATAACACCAACACCAACAGTGAGCGATCCTCTGAAGAACATCATGCCATGGAAAACTGAATAATTGATTGGATGTGGTTTTTATTTTATCATTTTGATTAGAAACACTTGTCTTTTACGGTTGTTTGGCTGGTATACTGGGTCATGATTGTTACACAGGAGGATGATAGGAGTTTATGAACCAACTGGATCAATTCAAAATCAGTCAAAATATCATGCATAGATGATGGAATAGTGATAAGCTTATCCTAAAAGCAATTTCTTTATTTTACACTAAACTTTTTTTTTCTTCCAGTAAATTAATCCAAACATGCGTTATTGTAGTACATTATTGTAGTATAGACATTTTCACCTTACATTATTGTAGTATATACTGTAGATATTTTCACCTTACCTGATCTTGGAAAAATTCACTTTAATGCTCCTCCAACTGGTAATTAGTAGTAGGAAACTTATCTATCATCCCTGAGCTCTGACTTCTCCCACATGCTGACCTCTGACGTCACATACTAAGGCAATTACCTCCATAACAGCATTTTCGGGGGGAAATGCATTTTCGGCAGTTAAATGCAACAAAACATTATTTATAAAAAGCAATATTAATATTGTTTTTGTTTATGGTTGGCGCAGTTTGTTGGCCATTAGCCAATCGGCGAGTTCAAAGCTTGTGAATGTATCTAACTGGTAAATACTACCTAATGACTTCACAACTGGTAAATACTACCATGGTTATGAACGCAGGATTATTGAAGGAATGTTTTTTTATGCCATGAATAAGAGACTGAACAATAATTTAAAAAAAAGCATTTGTTTATACAAAGCTACTTACATTATGAAGCATGCATTTATTATGGGTCCCTTCATTGTAGAGCATACCGGTGTTGGAGCTTAACAAAATGTACAATTATGAAATATTCTCAAAACAAAGCTTGGGTTTTCACTTAACTGCACAAGCAGCGCTTTCGGGCAGCTGGGATGTAATTCAGTCCGCCGATTCAGTTGCAAAACGTTTTTTAAACGAAACAGAATTTACCTCCATTTTCCAATAGAATTTACCTGAATATGACCAATAAACTCTTGTTTTGTTTCTTAAATGGTAAATATCTCGCCAACTTGTAGTTCTAAAACCCAGTAATGAGTTACCTCTAGTTGGGGAAATAATAGGGGTTTGGAATAAATGCCTAAAAGGTCTGAGGAGGTCTTATATATTTTGTAATATGAGATATCAGTCAGTTAACATGCCCTTTACGAATTATGAAGCGTTGTGCTTTATTTTTCATAAATACATAAATTCACAAAGTGACGTAAACTGATGAAGATGATCTCATAGAACAAAACGTTAGATTTCCTAAGTCTGTGTTTACCACATACCTTATTATCGGCGTTTATTCAAAACCGCCATTAATTTCCCCATAGGCTTTGGCTAACGAACCATGGCGGAGTTCGCAAAAATGGTTACCCCTTCTGCTTGTGGAATGAGTTAATGCCTACAAAAATACGCCATTACTTGTTCTCTGAATACCCTCCGCTGTGGTATGGGTATGATCAGAGATATTAGAGAAAGGAGATAGGAATCCTATTGGGCAATGAATGAGCCACATAACGACCCACCCAGCAGACTGTTGACCAATCGCGTTGACGTTGTCTTGCTTCGTCACGCTGTTGCTAAAATAATCATCACGAAATCCCTTCCGAAAGTCAGGGTATGAGTAGAGAAACGTGCCCTTTTTTCTCCAAAGAACGCGATGTCACGATTCCAAAGGTATACATTACAGATAGCAAGTTAATTATCGCACATATCAGAACATATTTGTAATGGTGTACTTCTTGTTGACAAAATGCATGCTAATGTTGAGTTTTTAGTTAGCGGCCAATTGACTCCCATTCACTCCTTGAAGGAGTGCCATCCTTGTCCAAGACTCGCCCAGAAGGCACCGCGCGGTCCATTGACGTAGCATGGGCAACGTACACAATGGTCGTTAATACGATTTCAATTGAGTTTCCTAGCTCATCAAAAGTATCTCTGGTGTTATACACCACTGTTGGATGAGAGCGTATTGTGATTCTCGCAGTGCAGCGTGGGATAGCGGAGGCGCAACCGACCGAGAGAAATGGTGAGTGAGGAAGAGATAAATAATCTATTTTAAAACTGTGACTTGACATTCTCATGGCGTTTTGCTACTATGGTAAAGTAAATATTGACATGTAGAAATCGTTAATTCCCTCCATTATGACATATGGTTGGGAAACGCTTGATATGGACTCCTTTTGTTTCGCAGCATATTAAGCTAACGGTAACTAGCAAGTCAACAGTAGCTGTTTAACTGCAATCAGCGTTTTGTTTTAGTGTAACTTGACGAGCTAATTCTAGCTAAACGTTAACTGTCTGACTTGTTAAAAAGAAAGGAAACTAGCTAACTTATCCTAGATCTGTCTCATTTAGCTAGTTATCTAGCCTTGGTGACACTCGAACATACTTTCCATGTCCATAGAAACTAGGTTACGTTAGCTAGCTATTTAGCTAGCTACTGCCCAGATGGCTTGCTATTCGTTTGGTGTCAAGCGTACATTACCACACGTCAGTGAAACATTGAGTGTATGGGCTAGCTAGCTAACGTTGGCTGGCATCTACTACTGTTAGCTAACTGAACAAGTAATGCAATATTACCTAGCTATTTTTTGCTGACTAGTTAGCTACACAAACATTCCATTTGCTATTTAATTAGTTAGCAAGCTAACGTCATACAGTTGCCAGCTTGGTAGCTAAAGTCATTTGGACATTTTGTATCCAGCATCGTTATGTAGCTAGCTAACAGTTAGCTAGCTACTAGCTTTGGAAGACAACGTTAACCAGACATTGTTAATCAACTAGCTATTAAGTAACTGGTGGCAAGTTTAGGTAGAATGTGCTCATAGTCAACCGTCAGTTTGTCATTTTGTCAGTCAACAGAATTGTAGCATTTTCCTCTTCGAGTTAAGCCTAGTCTTTTGAAACATGGGTGGAACTGGGATTTACAGTTGGTGGTGCGGTCTTAACCAATTTACTTTGCATGATCCCCCAACCTTAAATGATGAAACCCTGTTTCTACCAAATATTGAAACCCAAGATTTAACTGTACTTTACCCACTATCCTCCAGCCCTACATGTTGTCGACATTATTGGGTCCGGCCCAGACTTGAGGCCTTTAATTAGAAAGATGGCTCTCTGGCACTTCTAGTGATGAACGTGCACATGTGGGGCTGTCACCCGGCAGAAGCCTATGGTGGCCGATTTGGCTGCTGTTTGCTCAGTTTTCCCCTCTGCTGAGATGTTTTAACATCTAACGGGTGCATTGGTTCAAGAAAGGCTTCCGCATATACAAATCATAGGCCATTGACTACTAGACAATGAATGAAATGTCAAGGGCTGCAGCACGTTTCACAGTCCTATTCCAGTGTTTCTTATTGTTCACTGGTCTCTTAGTTAGCTAGCAAACAGAGAGCAATGGCATAGTGGTCCCTGGTACTAAAAGTTTGGGAAAATACATAATAAAAATAAGAGTTATCTCCCTAACTTGCTGTTGCCTTAGGATGTGTTTCTGATGATCCGGCGTCACAAGACGACCATCTTCACTGATGCCAAAGAGTCCACTACGGTCTACGAGCTGAAGCGCATAGTGGAGGGTATCCTAAAGAGGGCACCGGAGGAACAGAGGCTGTACAAGGTATATACAGTGCATACCCCTTGTGGAGGACAATTACAAAGTGGGGGAGTAAGATATGGCCAGGCCAATGAAAGTAATTTATTCTATTTGTGTATATAAAATCGTTTTTTCTTCTGATGTAGGAACTCCCCAAGTCTAAGAGGTTGATTTTTATTAAGCCCAAACAATCCCCCAAAGTCTGTTCTTCTCTTTTTCTCTCTCCTGCCCTCATTTGTGGTGTACGTGTGTGTGTGTATATATTGATTAAATGGTGAACTTGATGGTGGTGTTACATATCTACCCTCTGCTCTGACATCTCTCTTGTATCAGGATGACATGTTGCTGGAGGATAGTAAGACTCTTGGAGACTGTGGCTTCACAAATCAAACAGCCAGACCTCAGGCCCCAGGGACTGTTGGATTAGCTTTCCGTCTCGGTGGTGAGTATTCATTTTTATGTTACGTAGTATCTGTCCCATGTTTCAAAACATTCACTCTGTTTTATTCTGATGTTGAGCTGCAAGATATCCGTCTGTCAGAATGGCTGTGAAATAGTTTGTTGTTTGATAGTTTAACAGAAACAAATTGCAACTTCCTTGCACCCCTAAATTTATCCTTCTAAAAATGCCTCTTCCTCTGTTTCCCTTTGATACTCTTCACTCTCTCCTTATCAAACAAATCTCTCCCTCTCTTTCAGATGATGCATTTGAGCAGCTGAGGGTTGAGCCCTTCTCCAGCCCCCCAGAGCTTCCTGACGTCATGAAGCCTCAGGACTCTGGCAGCACAGCCAATGAGCAGGCTGTGCAGTGAAGGAAGTAGGCAGGGAAGGGGGGGGGGGGGGTCTGGGAAGTGGTGCTTTGGATTATGTAGGCCGGCTTTACAGACTGCTTTAGGGTAACATGCGAGTGCACCTGTGAGATCTTTAACTTTGCAGGAAGAACATGAATTCCCTCGCACAGAGGGGAGTATTTTCATGTTATTCCTGAACTAGGCTCACGCATGTTTAGATTCACTCACAAGATCCCTCAACAAACATTTCTAATTTGTCAGGCCACTGTCAGTAAGGGGGTTGGGAAAAATGCATCATACCTCCTAATTTAATTCATACTAGTCTTTTGGGGAGGGTGTAGCCTGTTTTTTGGTTTGGTGGGGATTTGAGAAGGGAGTGGCTATTACATTTTTAGAATGCCCTCTTGCTGATTGTGTTTTCTTTATTCAATATTAATATTACAATTTAGTGGTTTTTAATTACTCCTTGCGGTGGTAGTATGTGGAGCAACAAAGGGTTTGTGAGTTATTAGCTTATCTAGATAACATGTGCATGAATGGATCTGAAATAAACACACAAACATGTTGATGCTATGACATAAAATGTATAGCAGAACACATGTATTTGCACACACGGATGGACACACATACACAGAATGGTGTGAAGATTTACAATCGTCAGTTTTTATTTCAGTGTAAAGGTATTAAGCTTTCCCACTATCTGGTTTTTGTTTGCTTGTTTCTTTACTTTTGAACCTTTGCACTGGAGTTCCTGTGTATTTTTTTTTCTTTTCTTCTAATTCTCTATACAAAACTACCAATTTGACCCCTATTCCCCAAATTACACCACCCCCCTTTTTTTTGTCTGAAGTGTAAATGGTAAAACCTTCAGTGGAAAGCGACAGGAATCACTTATCTTTTGTGATAAACAAGCATGAAGGTACCATTTCCTGGTGTTGAATTGAAATGGGTGTAAACTGTCAATTAGATTCAACAACCTGACTTTGGGGTGGTTGTCATGCCCTTTTTTTAAGATATGATGGAAATGGTTCACCAACAAGCTCTTTTAAAAACAGGACTTTATGAAACAAGCAACACCTGTAATTGTCTTGAGTTGACATAAAAAAAATAAAACAAACATTTACTTTGTCACCTCCTGTGTGGTATATTGTTAATCGACTCGGTGAAATGCTTTTGTGCCATTCACTTTACTTGGTATTTGTCATTCATATGGTGAAATAAAATCAGTCCAATGAAATTTGAAATTGCCAGGATTGTATGATAGGGTAGTGTTATACTACAGCCAGAAAGAGGTGAGCTCTTGCTTAATCTATTAAGCTAGCTACAGCAAGAGAAGAATGTGTTTGTAGCAGGCTGGATGAAAGCTAGTCAAATATGTAGTTAGCTCATTTATTTGGATAAAGGGCCAGGTAGGTAAATTTATTAATCTACACAATTGAGGATGAAGTGGATTAGCGAGTTGGCTATAACACAATAGGCAATGTATTAGTTACCTTAATATTTGTTAAATAAATTACCTTGGTAAAATGTTTAGATGGCTAGCTAGCCTGTAATTTAGTGTGTTGGATGAACAAGCATGGCATTTTGCATCAACTATATTTAAATGAGTGAATTAACTAAACATTAGTAAATACGGTATTTAGCATTTTCGGTGGTCCTCTATCGTTTCGGTGGTCCACTCATCTTTCGTTATAAACAAAGGTACAAATTACTGTCTCCGAGTCAACAATCTGACTGTTGTGGTTGTCATTCTCTTAAGATATGATGGAAATAGTTTGCCAACATGCTCTTTTAAAAACAGGACAACCACCAAGTCCTTTTGTTGACATACAAACAATACATTTGTCAGCCCCTGTGTGTTATTGCTTTCGTTAATGCACACTATTCTGTGAAATGCTTTATTGCCATTCACTTTGTCATTCATATGGTGAAATAAAATCCATTCAGCAGTAAAATTAGGAAATGTTAAGGATTTTATGGTGTATTATACTACCGCCAAAAGAGGGTGATGTCTTGCACGTTTTTACTGTATTACGCTAGCTACAGCAGAAGATATTTCCCAGAGCCTGTAGGGATGGGCAGTTGAATCTGAATAAAGGAGTTCATTGAGTTTAGTTTATTTTGTTAATTATTTGGGCTGATACAGCCAAAACAGTAGGTGGCAGCATGCACCTATTGCATTTGTTTTCATACCCAGTGGTGTCAAGTACTTAAGTAAAAATACTTGTTTTTTTGGGGGGTATCTGTACTTGACTATTTCTATTTTTGGCAACTTTTACTTCGCTACATTCCTAAATCAAAATAATGTACTTTTTACTCCATACATTTTCCCTGACACCCAAAAGTACTCTTTACATTTTGATGGGAAAATGGTCAAATTCACACACTTATCAAGGGAACATCCCTGGTCATTCCTACTGCCTTTGATCTGTCTGACTCACTAAACACAAATGATTCGTTTGTAAATTATGTTGGAGTGTGCCATCTGGTTTTCTTAATATAAGGAAGTTTAAATAATTGATACTTTTACTTGTGATACTTAAGTACATTTATGCAATTCCATTTACTTTTGATACTTAAGTATATTCAAAACCAAATATTTTTATTTTACTGGGTGACTTTAACTTTGAGTCATTTTCTATTAAAATATCTTTACTTTTACTCAAGTATGACAATTGAGTACTTTTCCACAACCGCAATAGTTCGTACTGCAATAATATCAAAGAAGACGACCCCGTACAGTAGATGGCGGCAATACACCAATAGTAGTCTGTAGTCTGCCATAAAACTGTAAAGAAGATTATATTTTTGTTTTTAGCAGGATGGATGAGAGCTAGCTAGCTAGCTCGACAGCTAAATATTTGTTCTAATTTATTTGCATCTCAGGTGTCAGGTATCTAACTTAAGCAATCTACACAATAACTGAGGAGGACATAGTGGATTAGCAAGGTAGTTAGATATAACGCAATAATAGCCAACTTACTAAGTTATTTAGTTACCAGTATCTGTGATAATAAGTTACCCTGTATTATACATTTTACAACGTTAGCTAGCCTGTAATTTAGTGTGTTGGCAGACCAAGTTCTGAACAAGCATGGCATTATCCATCAACTATTTAAAGGAGTGAATCAGCAAAACAACTAATAAAATATTAAATACGGTATTCAGGATAACGTTACAATTTCGGTAGTCTTCTATCAAACCTTTTCCACTGCGCTCAGCACCACGCACACGCATGGATAATAATTATGTTGAGTCGGCTGGTCGAGCTGTGCTCGAAATGATGCAGCGTGAATGGGAGCCTCTTTCTCAAGACGAACTGGAGCAACGATTGGACCGAGCAGGGGAAGAATTCTGGAAGCTGACCTCCTAGCAAAGGTTCATGATCAGCCTGGACCAATCTACCTACAACTGTCTCAGCTGGTGGAAGAACCTCAACAGCAAAACCAAATTTGGTCAACAACAGAACTTACACTTTCTCATGTAGAAGAGGAGTCTGAATCTCAACAGTTAACTGATGCTGAGGAAAACGCTGCAGTTCAGGTAGCCTTCAGTAGGCCTACTTATCTTCATTGTTGTGGCTTAATCTATTTTTCCATCCCCACACTAATGCAGATTTGAGATGACACCATTTTATTAATTTGCTGTGCACAGATCTGATTTATGTTTCTTTTCATCTCTCAGTACATTACAGATCTCCTCCAGAATTCAAACTCAAGATACAATCAGAGCTGTATGGCAGGACGTGCCCGCTTATCCCTGTCCCACACTGTTCTCCTGTCCCTCACTCTCCTGTCCAAGCACCTCAGCTATCGCTCTGTGTCTACCAGTTTTCGCATGGAAAAATGAAACATTCATAGGATCTTCTTTTCCTTTTGTGAGCGTGTGAACACACTTGAGGACCAACCAATTAGATGGCAGACTGGTATGTAAACTGCTGTTCAATGTGGATCAATTACAAGTGTTATACAAACTTTCAGCAGGGACCCCATTTTATCCGGCAGTATTTCTGGGGACCCCATTTTCCCCCCAATAATTTCTTGCCGCCCCAAATCAGATGACACAACCTTAAAATCAGTCAATTTAGATTTTTACATCAACAAATAACCTTCAATTAATTGCATTAATTTCAAAATGAAAAGGCATCAATACATTTACTCAAGAAATGTTTTCCAATTATCTTTCTCAAAAACGTTTGTATATTGTCCCATACAATTTTTTGGGGGGGCGACCTCACTCCAGCCCCCCCCCACTTAGAATATCACTGAATTACAATATCCTGACACACTATTTACTCCATCACCCGTGTTGGTTTCTGGTCCTTCTCTCCTCGTCCAGGCATTGAGCCTGTTGAACCTCCTGGACCAGGCTGTGGCTGACCTGAAAGCCAGATTTGAAAGGCTCAGGTATTTGGACATGGGGAACTATAAAAGAACCAAAGCAGTTATCCTTACTGCTTGCATACTCCACAATGTATTTCTGGACATGGGGGAAGTGGTCAACGGACAGGTTGAGAGGGAGGCAGGGACAAGGGGAGGGAGAGGGGGAGTGTGATGAGGAGGGTGTGAGGAGAAGGGAAGCCATCGCAGATTTGCTGTACAAAGAGTTGGATTCTGGAAGTACATAAAGTGATTTATAATTTTGTGTTTGTATTGAGATAAACAGCATTTATATTGTATATTTTATTAAAAGGAAGAGTATCACACAAATATCTTGTATTGTATACATATGTAGGATTATTTGTATCCTATGGCAGATCTATGTACAAATGCCCTGTGTAGCTTTCTTCTCATTCACAGGTATTACAGGGAATTCCTGCAGTCAACTCCTTTGTCAAATGGTGTTATTACAGCATAATAAAAACGTATACAATGACAAATCATGACAACACAAAGTAGCTGAATGGTTGAACGCTTAAGAAACATTTGCATGATGCAGTCTTTCATTCTATGCACAAGCTTCCATATATCACACAAAATCCAAAAGTTTTTAGTTCAGTGAGAACTCCTTTGCTCTGGTGTGCTGTACTGCTACTCTGGCAGCTGGAAACTGTTGTTTTGACTGTGAGACAAACTGGAGATTGCACGGGCTAGATTATTGATGGCCTCTATCTTCCTCTCCTCCAGGGCCTTCTGCTGGGCCCACATGTTCATCTTCCTCTCCTGCAGCTCCATGTACAGCTGCAGGACATCCTGGGGGGGCCTGGAAGCAAAGGGGGCAGCTGTCAGGGAGGGTGTAGGGAGGATGGGGGTAAACCGCTTGCTGGCAATAGCCTTGCCCAGCTTGGTCCCGTTGAGTTTGGACCTGCGCTGTGCCTCGATCTCCTCCCGACTCTTCCCCAGGACCTCATGCATGGCCTTGAAGAACTCCCAGTGGACACTCTGGGCCCCCAGTCTCTTGGACCTCTCAGCGTTTTTCCTGTATGTGGCCAACATGTTACGCCACTTCAGATCACACTCATAGGCCTTGACTGTGACATCTGTGCTCCCAGCTGCCCTTAGCTTGGCAGTCACTCTCTCAGCCACTGTCTCCCACAGTTTCTTTTTCTTGCACACTGGCTGGTCAAAATCCTGGTCCATTTCGAGGCGGGTTTGGACAAGTTGCCATGTGGCTTGTAAAGTCCATACAAACTCTGGAGAAGGGAAGTTGATAAATGTGTATATATAAAAACAATATGATACAAATAAATTACATGTTTTGTTAAATGTTTATTAAATTGTCATGTCTTTTCCTCGTAGCCCGTGTGTTTACAGAAACTTGCCCTATTGAGAAACTTTAAGAGCCAATTA
Source organism: Salmo trutta (assembly GCF_901001165.1). Taxonomy (NCBI): domain Eukaryota; kingdom Metazoa; phylum Chordata; class Actinopteri; order Salmoniformes; family Salmonidae; genus Salmo; species Salmo trutta. Next base: position 24,495,235 of record NC_042988.1, on the reverse strand, counting down.
AATGTATTCTGATAAATATCAGTGATCAACCACAAACTCCTCGCAAGCTCCTCGCAAATAACGATGAATGCAATCTGCTGACAAGTTGCACTGACCTGCTTTCGATTTATCTGTATCCAAACTGGACGCCGTTGGAGTTTCATCTACTCCAATACTCTCTGTTACAACCGTCTCAATTACATCCATTGTGTTACTCAGTGACAAGGAAATTTGTTTGAAGTAGAATATGACAAGCAATTCAAACCAATAATTTAACAACTCTGCTATGGCATGCGATTATTTTTTCCCCCGCATCAAATAAAACGATGAATATAACAACAACCCCATACTTGTTTCCAGCACCTCCCAGTGAGCGTAGCCATTGCATCGTAGAGCAATAAGGAAAATGTAGTTTTTACAGTTCTAACGAAACAAGATTTATTTTGCTTACTTAACAACAATCCCCGGTTGCTATATATATATGGCTTGAAACGAGGAGTTATTTATAAATGTTTTTGGAAATGTTATTTTTCATAGAGAAATATTGCTTAATTCTGATAGTTGTAAAACAGCTGAGACTACAAGCCCCATGATTAAATAGAACGACCCACCCCTTCACACATCCCTCCCCCCTTTTCGTTGCGCCTCCTGTTTATCGTCCAGCTAAAAGATGGCGTTAGCGGCTAGCTAAAACGATTATTCTTCGTTTGATTGAATTAATTATGTCGGTGGGAATAATTAGTCATTGCAAATACTTTATTACTCTTGAGATGGGACTTAAAAACATAGATTATAGCACTTGTGTTCGCACTATAACGCACCGTGATTGTTTGTTGGGCCTTCTCGCATACAGAGGCCTGTTTTTTCAAGGAGTGGACGAGAGGTTCACAAACGTCAACTCCCAGCAGCATTGTTGAGAAGTGGGGTCAAAGGGTAATTTCTTCCACTTGTCATGCTGGTATTTGTAGTATTTTTGTTCTTTTACAGAATTTTTTGACAAACTTTGGAAATTGATTAAGATGAAAATACACTAGGGGAGATCATTTGTTAATCATGTTTAATACTGTATAAATGTATGATGTAGCCTAAGAAAATTGAAAAGTAAAATAATGATCCACATTTCTGCCCCTCAGTCCCCCTGTCATCATCCATGTCATCACTTTCTGTCTGAAGTGACTTGTTAGTGAGGATAAGCAGAAGAGCAGGTGGGTTGGAGACAATTAGTGGCATGATGGCGTCAAAGCTAGTGCCGGGGATCCAGAAACATGGGACATGGGCAGGCAACCCCAGAGAAGTGTCCTCAGCCTCCCCAGAGACCTCTCTGACCTGGTGCCTGTCACAGCTCTCTAAACCTGGGAGAGCAGCAGCCGAGGACCACAAGCCAGGCACTGCAGGGCCGGACACCAGTGGACACAGACAGCTGGACAAGAGGGTCAAAGCTGGGCAGTGGCAAGCACTGGTGGCCATCCGTACACAGCACATTAAAGGAGGAAGCAGTGGGATAGCTCGATTCCGAGGCCAGGGTGGACTGCGCATTCTCCTGGACCTGCTAAAGCACCCTGAGTGTTCCAGGAAGACTCTGGACCTGGCTCTCAGCATCCTGGCTAACTGCTGCACTGAGAGACAGACACGAGTTGAGGTGAGACAGAAGGGTGTAGGACAAATCAGGGCTGCTACACATTTACATTGATTGAATATGAATGTTTAGTATGAAAAGTTGGACAGTGGTGACTTACATTATGATATTTAATGTTTTTCTCCCCTCTAAAGGTTAGGAAGCTTGATGGAATATCTATTGTGGGCAAGTGACTATCATAATAAGTTTGAATCATTCATTTCACATGATGGTGATAATTTCAGAAATGAAAGTTTGCTCTTCCTTTCTTAGTGGGTATTTTGAAGAAGAATGTAGCCATGGAGACGATCCAGAACAGAGCAGCCCGGGCCTTGGGGAACTTGGCCATGGACCCTGAGAGTTCCACACTTATCCACTCTGCCGGTAAGTAAAACATGTTATAATGATTTTGGCTGCCTCTGTCTGTCTACATCACTTTCTGATGGTATTTTTGTTTTGTAGTACAGTACCAGTCCAAAGTTTGGACACAGGGTTTCTCTTTATTTGTACTATTATCTACATTGTAGAATAATAGGGAAAACATCAAATCTATGAAATAGCACATATGGAATCACGGAGTAACCAAAAAAGTGTTAAACAAATCTAAATATATTTTTTATTTTTTATTCTTCAAAGTAGCCACCCTTTGCCTTAATGACAGTTTTGCACACTCTTGGCATCCTCTCAACCAGCTTCACCTGTCCTGTTGAAAAACAAATGATAGTCCCACTAAGCGCAAACCAGATGGGATGGTGTATTGCTGCAGAATGTTGTGGTAGCCATGCTGGTTAAGTGTGCCTTGAATTCTTAATAAATCACAGACAGTGTCACCAGCAAAGCACCATCACACCTCCTCCTCCTCCATGCTTCACAGTGGGAAACACGCATGCAGATACCATCCGTTCACCTACTTTGCGTCTCACAAAGACACAGCGGTTGGAACCAAAAATCTCACATTTGGACTCATCAGGCCAAAGGACAGATTTCCACCGGCCTAATGTCCATTGCTCTTGTTTCTTTGCCCAAGTCTCATCTTATTGGTGTCCTTTAGTAGTGGTTTTCATTGCAGCAATTCGACCTTGAAGGCCTGATTTCATGCAGTCTCCTCTGAACAGTTGAGATGTGTCTTACTTGTACTCTGAAGCATTTATTTGGGCTGCAATTTCTGAGGCTGGTAACTCTTAATGAACTTATTCTCTGCAGCAGAGGTAACTCTGGATCTTCCTTTCCTGTGGTGGTCCTCATGAGAGCCAGTTTCATGGTAGCGCTTGGTGGTTTTTGCGACTGCACTTGAAGAAACTTTTAAAGTTCTTGAAATGATCCGGATTAACTGACCTTCATGTCTTAAACTTATATTAAAGACTGTCATTTCTCTTTTCTTATTTGAGCTGTTCTTGCCATAATATGGACTTGTTTTTTTTACCAAATAAGGGTATCTTCTGCATACACCCCTACTTTGTCACAACACAACTGATTGGCTCAAACGCATTAAGAAGGAAAGAAATTCCACAAATAAACTTTAACAACGCACATCTGTTAATTGAAATACATTCCAGGTGACTACCTCATGAAGCTGGTTGAGAGAATGCCTTGACAGCTTTGCACACACTTGGCAAAGGGTGGCTATTTTGAAGAATCTCAAATATAAAATATATTTTGATTTGTTTAACACTTTTTTTGGTTACTACATGATTCCATATGTATTCTTTCATAGTTTTGATGTCTTCACTATTATTCTACAATGTAGAAAGTAGTCAAAATAAAGAAAAACCATTGAATGAGTAGGTGTGTCCAAACCTTTGACTGGTACTGTATAAGTTGAACATTAGATTTTGTACCTGAAAAATAATTGCTTTTCTGTTTTCGACACAGGTGGTGTTCCACTCCTGCTCCTCTGCGTCTCTCTTGCATCTGCCCCATCCCCTCCCTCTGATGACCCACTGGAAGCCCCTTCCTCTAAACTAGAGTGTGCTCAGTCGGCTGCCCGTGCAATCCTCTACCTTGCAGACACCCCCTCAAACCGCCTTTTACTGCTCACCCAGGGTACACTAACTGCTCTCGCCCCGCTCATTGCTCCAGAGTACCCTCTGGGGCTGAGGAGAGCAGCACTCCGGACCCTCCATGAGCTCACAAGGGGCTGTGGTGTAGAGTGTGCTAGAGAGGTTTCCAGATCTGGGGTTCTAGCTCAGCTAGGTGTCATGGCTTCGGGAGAGGCCGATAAACCTTTTGAGGAGCTTGCGTTGAAAACCCTGGCCAACATGTGCACTCAAGGCTGCTTACGTCCTCTGGTGGGTTCCCTGGGGGTAATCCAGAAGTTTACGGAGGAGGTCAAGAAGGACGGCCTGAAGTCTGGAGTGTTCCTCAAGGCACTCTGCTTATGCTGCAAAGAGGCAGTGAACCGGGCCAAAGTGAAGGAGAGCGGCGGTCTGGAGGTGTTGATTGGCTTCCTTGGTGTCCATCGGAGCCACCCCCTCGACCGATTGGTCATTCTGGCTTGTGTTGACTTTGTCTATGACGAAGCTGCCCTGGAACAGTTACAAGAATTGGGAATAGTCCCCCTGCTAGTTGCTCGGTTAGTGGAGCTGGCTAAAGGTGAGGAGCCATCTGCTGGGAAGATGGATGTGAGCCTCACCTCTACCATGTTTGCTTCAGAGCTGCTGTCTACGTCATGTTTCGACTCATTTGACTTCCCTCCCCCAGAGGGGAACAGGAAAGAGGAGATGGGGAAGGAACATGTCCTTGGGTCATCCAGCTTTCTTAGCCTGAGGTGAGTGAACAGACTCACCTTTGTCCCCCTCTGTGCACCTGTGATTTATTCTAGTTTTGTAAAAATGGTTATCTGACCTGTCCTATTGGTGCTCCTCCAGGTCCTGGTTGGTGTCTGAAGGGTTGATCTCCTCTGAGGGAGATCTTCTTGACTCTCCTGGAGGCACGGAGGGAGATTGGGGGAGTCTTCATGTCCCCTCTTCTTCTCCCCAAACCTCTTCCACTGACAGTCATTCCCCTTTAAAATGCTTATCTCCTACCCGCTCACTACCTTCCTCTACTCCCTTATCCTCACCCGAATCTCAGAGTCAATCCACCCCCTCTACCTCAACGAGTTCTCCAGCTCAGGTCCACATGTCATCTCCCTCAAAAACCGCTGATCTGTCTCCCTGTGTCCCTCTGCCCTCCTCTACCTCCACCCCCCGAGCACAGCCCGCCTCCTTTACCTCCACCCCTCAAGCCCAGCCCGGCTCCTCTACCTCCACCCCCCGAGCCCAGCCCGGCTCCTTTACCTCCACCCCCCGAGCCCAGCCCGGCTCCTCTACCTCCACCCCCCGAGCCCAGCCCGCCTCCTCTACCTCCACCCCCCGAGCCCAGCCCGCCTCCTCTACCTCCACCCCCCGAGCCCAGCCCGCCTCCTCTACCTCCACCCCCCGAGCCCAGCCCGCCTCCTCTACCTCCCCCCCCCGAGCCCAGCCCGCCTCCTCTACCTCCACCCCCCGAGCCCAGCCCGCCTCCTCTACCTCCACCCCCCGAGCCCAGCCCGCCTCCTTTACCTCCACCCCCCGAGCCCAGCCCGCCTCCTCTACCTCCACCCCCCGAGCCCAGCCCGCCTCCTCTACCTCCACCCCCCGAGCCCAGCCCGCCTCCTCTACCTCCACCCCCCGAGCCCAGCCCGCCTCCTCTACCTCCACCCCCCGAGCCCAGCCCGCCTCCTCTACCTCCACCCCCCGAGCCCAGCCCGCCTCCTCTACCTCCACCCCCCGAGCCCAGCCCGCCTCCTCTACCTCCACCCCCCGAGCCCAGCCCGCCTCCTCTACCTCCACCCCCCCGAGCCCAGCCCGCCTCCTCTACCTCCACCCCCCGAGCCCAGCCCATCTCCTCTACCTCCACCCCCCGAGCCCAGCCCGCCTCCTCTACCTCCACCCCCCGAGCCCAGCCCATCTCCTCTACCTCCACCCCCCGAGCCCAGCCCATCTCCTCTACCTCTTCTCTCCCTTCCCCCACTATCCCACCCCTCACTCCCGTCTCCCCATCCAAGTTCTCCTCCCCTCCACGGAAAAGGCCACGTGTCCCCTCAACCACCCGCTCCAGTGTGGTGCCCCTCGACACCCCTCCCACAGTGTCCCGACCCCAGGCCTACCACCACCCCTACCACCCTGAGCCTTGGGCCCCAGAGTCTCCCATCCTGCTGCTGCTCTCACGCTTCTCTCACGCCACGGACCCCAGCGCTGCTCTGGTCAACTCGGGCATCATCTCTGGCCTACTGTTCTACCTCAGCCAGCATCAGGACCCCAGCGGCAGGTGCTTCCGCATGCTGTGCCGGCTGAGCTGCAACCCCAACTGTCTGCAGGCGCTGGTCAGGACTGGCTCAGTGGCTCTGATCCGCCACCACCTGGTCCAGAGAGGGAGTGACCCTGAGAGTTGGGGAGCTGGAGAGAGGCAGACTGATAGGGTCAAGGCCAAAGTGAAACAGCTTGGTAAGTTTAATTGTTGTACTTGGTCTTAAAGTTTTGTTTTTAGTTTGTGTAATGGTGCTGCTGTAACGTTTTGGGTATAATTTCTTGTGCATAGGTCTTGCTCTGCTTAGTAACCTACGCGTTCAGTGTGAGTCTGGATTTGGTTCTGGAGTCCTGAGCCATGTGATGCTGTCAGGCTCGGAGTCAGACAAGCTGAACTGTGCCCTGTCTCTACCACTAGTAAATGGGTAAGTCAAATGGCACTGGTGGAATGTTATGAAGTGTATACCAACTGTAATCTGACATCAACTTGTGTTCCCTAACAGTAACAAGGTTCTGTTGAAGAAGCTTCTTCTAGACAACGGTGGTCTACTCTTGGCTCTGGAGCCCCTTGGATGTAATGAGGACGAGGAAGAGGAAGACCGTCACACCAGTGAATGCCGACGACTCCTCTCAGATTGTCTGAACTCACCGCAACATGTCTCCGCCCCCCAGCTCCACTCTCTATATTTCTCCCTGCTGATTGGATGCCTCTCTAGTCTGATGGGTTGCCCCAAAACAGTACTGGCTAAAAGAAGGTGCAGGGTACTCAGTCCTATCAAACCACTGTCAGTCTCACAAACCGGTAAAGCTTTACCCCCTCCCTTAAAAAAGCCTCGTCTGGTCAATATCTGTCCTTACAATGACTCAACCTTTGACCTCCTCTTCCTGCTGGACGATGGGAGCCAGGTGTCAGCCAATAGGGAAGCAGTGGCTGGGGCGGAGGGAACCGAGGTGGTGGGGTCAGAGTACTTCAGGGCCCTGTTGAGGGGGGGCTTTGGAGAGGCTCAAGGGAGAACTGGGGAGGCCATCCCTATCAGGGATGTGAGCCAAGGCATGCTGCTACCTGTACTGCACTATCTGCATGGCTGTCGCCTGAACAAGGACGGAGAGACTGCAGAGGAACAGGGGGATGAGACGGAGAGAGAAGGCAGAGGAGAGTGTCAGATTTTGGGATCCTTGGCCTCTGAAGGACTGGGTGTCTGGAGAGACGGGGCAGAAGAACCCTCACCAGAGGCACAGGGCTTCCAGAAGACCCCCCTAGCTGAGACGATGATGGGGGCCTGTAGGTTTTTGGTGACAGAGTTGCAGAGGGAGGTGGAGGATCTGTGTGTGTCTTTGCTGTCCTGCTCTGCCAAGAATGCTGGTCGAATTGCAGATGTTGGCAAAAAACCTCCATCTAACATGGACCAATATGGGTCAGATGGAGAGTCTGCTGACGAGAGCCTGGCAAACCGCACATCTGGACTAGAGTTGAGTGGTTCTGAGGCCCAGACAGACTCCTTGGCCCCCACAGTGACAGCAGGCCAGGCTGTGTCACTACATGGCTCTGGACTCCATCCCTGTCAGCAGACAGAGGGTAGACGACACTCTGCCCCTGGACCAGGCCAGAACGGCGATAGTGCACCAAAGACAACCTCAGGACTGGAGACTTGTGTCAATCCTCTGAAATCAAGTTCTGCCTCTAAGTGCTGCAAAAGACGTTCTAAACTGCAGAGTGTTTCAAACACACAGAAGGTTGCAGATTCTGTACAGGACTCTAAAGTTGGTCCTGGTAGATGGACCCTCCTTCCACAGGTGTATTGGTTTTCCCAGCGGTACAGCTATCCTGGACTGGGCAGGGCCTGTCTGTCCCTACTGCTGGGCTCTCAGGGCTCCTCCCAGCCCCGCCCTTCTTCCCTGGCTGCAGACTGCCTGCGCAGACTTGCCAGAGAGGCAGACTGTACAGAGACTCTGAAACGTGACCTAGTGAGTCTGGCCACCATGGCCCTGAGCTGAGAGGGGGAGGGCTAGGAGGAAAGAGGGGTGTTGGGTGGGGATGGAGGTGGAGGTGGAGGTGGAGGTGAAGAGAGGAGAAACAGAGGATCAAGTATGAGGAGATTATTAGGGATGGTATGAGATCATGTGATTGTCTCTCCAATGACACTGAAGTTAACGTTTGCCAGTGTGAAAATGTATTTTATGTTCAAAAGTCTTTACAACATGATTAGCCTTCCTTCCTTCCTTGTGAATATCTGTCTTTGTCTCACAACAAATAACCTTTATATTCCAATATTGGTGTTTACAAAGTAATTGAAGTTTGAATTATTTTCTTCAGAATAGTACATTTATATTTAAAGGAGTCATGCGGCCATTTAAAGGGATGTGTTCTCAGACAATGAATCATGAGGAAAATCATTTTTATCTCATGGTGCACTGTAAATTAAGTTGTATTATAATTAAAACATTAGCATAATGTAATATGCTAAATACTTTTGTTGCATGTAATGTTAACTTTTTTTATGTTTTCAGTTTGATTTTGAAATATACACAGAGCTGTCCTGTAAATGTCCTGTATTGACTTGGATGACTCTAATAATCAGGGTGGGACTGGGTGCCATGTTGTATATGCTCTAAATAAAGAGAACTTTAGGAGTAGCTACAAGGTGAAGGTAACAGAGATCAGCTTTCACTCGCCCCATGTGAATCCACGTTCCTCATTAAATCTGTTTAAGATGTCTTTCTCTTTTGTCCTGTCTGAAAAGGCATACTGTATCTAAAGGACAAGACTGATCAACACGAATGTTGGCCATGCGCAGTAGATCACCTGCTCAGTGCTCAGACCAACACCGACGGAGTAGCGCAGTAGATCACCTGCTCAGTGCTCAGACCAACACCGACGGAGTAGCGCAGTAGATCACCTGCTCAGTGCTCAGACCAACACCGACGGAGTAGCGCAGTAGATCACCTGCTCAGTGCTCAGACCAACACCGACGGAGTAGCGCAGTAGATCACCTGCTCAGTGCTCAGACCAACACCGACGGAGTAGCGCAGTAGATCACCTGCTCAGTGCTCAGACCAACACCGACGGAGTAGCGCAGTAGATCACCTGCTCAGTGCTCAGACCAACACCGACGGAGTAGCGCAGTAGATCACCTGCTCAGTGCTCAGACCAACACCGACGGAGTAGCGCAGTAGAGTAGCGGAGTAGCGCAGTAGATCACCTGCTCAGTGCTCAGACCAACAGTGGTGATTCAACATGTAGAATTGTTGGGAAATGAACAGAAAATGACAGCCGATGTTCTGTGGTCAGAGGCAAGAGCAAGCCACACCCACTACGCACAGCCAATGTCTGTGTTGCTCTGTCTTGTCCTCAATGTATGTTTGGTGTTCAGAACTGGAATATATGTATGTTTACATACTAGTTCCATTCATCTTACACATAACATCAGACAGTTGGAGGTAAACAAATGAGAAGCCACTCAGTGTGTGTGACACAGTAAAACTAGTATATTTTTTATTTATATCTGACTGGGAGCACCACAGTCAGTAGTGTTGCTAATTGGCCCCTTGGTCAGTAGCATAATGCCAGGTTCATTAGAGCTATAGATTAGAGCTATTCAGCATGTAGCAATCAGGGAAGGTGGATGATCAGCATAGAGTTAGGAGGTTTCCTTAGTGGCGGGGGCCCTCATAACCCTCAGGAAGAGCATTTTCATGAGGGTTGTGGAAGAGAGAGTGGTTGCCGTCACCCCAGGGCCATTTCTGAAAGAGAAAGTTGTTTCATCATTCAGGATAGATTGGATAAAACTAGACTTATGTTCAGAAAGACATCCCACTACTACTACCATTCCTAACATGTAGATGATGAACTGTGAGTGAAGTTAGTCTGAGGATGTGGCTATAGTCTGTTGGATATCAGAGTGCCTCCTGTATCACCTTGGTGCGGATGCGAAGGTGTGAGTAGGCCACAAACTCAGGGGGTTCATGGGAGTGCTGCTGCATCTTCATGTAGGCGTTGGCGATGCAGACGGCCACACCAGGTAGGGCCAACACAAACGACAGGATCTTCCAGGTCCTAGCTGTGGAGTTGAAACCAGTTCCGGTAGATCAGACTCTACGGTTCTGTGTGACCCTGAGTTATCAAGGCTTGGGTACATCACAACACCAGTATAACTAAGTAACAGAGCAGCTCCAAAACACTGATCATCCAGTTCAGATTGCAGTGACTCAGCCTTGGTTCCTTGTCTCAGGCTCTGACATGCAGGACAGAAGCGCCTCAATTACAATATGATACATTTGTAAGTCACCTGACAGGCCTAAATACAGCAGAACACAAACATTTAATGAATGTAAGAGGAAGACTGCCAACTTTCCACAAACCTCTGTTAATGTTAAACCCAGAAGCCCAACTCAACACAAAAGGTGCAGGCAGTAGGGCAGAGAGAGAATATAACACAATATGAGAAGAGTTAAGTACATTACACACACCTGATCCTCCCTCATGGCCTGCGTGTGATGCAGCAGCTAATACCCTGCGGGCTGCCATCGATGCAGGAGACGCCATTCCTGTGGAGTACAGACAGACAACTTTTAAACCAATGGACAGAGGATAGAAGTGGGAATTAGTTTCCATGTTTGTGTAGACAGAGAGGCAGTAGGCTATGTTCAGATGTGTAGATGTATTCCTTTTAGAAAAGTGCTATTATATTTATAGGTCATTTATTACACCCTATAGACAAGATGAAATAATCCAGGTCTAGGCCCACACGTTATCCATGTCAAAGGTTTGTATTGTGGCTCCTCTACCCCAGCAACGGCACATACAGTGCCTTGCGAAAGTATTCGGCCCCCTTGAACTTTTCAACCTTTTGCCACATTTCAGGCTTCAAACATAAAGATATAAAACTGTAATTTTTTGTGAAGAATCAACAACAAGTGGGACACAATTATGAAGTGGAACGAAATTTATTGGATATTTCAAACTTTTTTAACAAATAAAAAACAGAAAAATTGGCCGTGCAAAATTATTCAGCCCCTTTACTTTCAGTGCAGCAAACTCTCCAGAAGTTCAGTGAGGATCTCTGAATGATCCAATGTTGACCTAAATGACTAATGATGATAAATAGAATCCACCTGTGTGTAATCAAGTCTCCGTATAAATGCACCTGCTCTGTGATAGTCTCAGAGGTCCGTTTAAAGCGCAGAGAGCATCATGAAGAACAAGGAACACACCAGGCAGGTCCGAGATACTGTTGTGGAGAAGTTTAAAGCCGGATTTGGATACAAAAAGATTTCCCAAGCTTTAAACATCCCAAGGAGCACTGTGCAAGCGATAATATTGAAATGGAAGGAGTATCAGACCACTGCAAATCTACGAAGACCCGGCCGTCCCTCTAAACTTTCAGCTCATACAAGGAGAAGACTGATCAGAGATGCAGCCAACAGGCCCATGATCACTCTGGATGAACTGCAGAGATCTACAGCTGAGGTGGGAGACTCTGTCCATAGGACAACAATCAGTCGTATACTGCACAAATCTGGCCTTTATGGAAGAGTGGCAAGAAGAAAGACATTTCTTAAAGATATCCATAAAAAGTGTTGTTTAAAGTTTGCCACTAGCCACCTGGGAGACACACCAAACATGTAGAAGAAGGTGCTCTGGTCAGATGAAACCAAAATCGAACTTTTTGGCAACAATGCAAAACGTTATGTTTGGCGTAAAAGCAACACAGCTCATCACCCTGAACACAGCATCCCCACTGTCAAACATGGTGGTGGCAGCATCATGGTTTGGGCCTGCTTTTCTTCAGCAGGGGCAGGGAAGATGGTTAAAATTGATGGGAAGATGGATGGAGCCAAATACAGGACCATTCTGGAAGAAAACCTGATGGAGTCTGCAAAAGACCTGAGACTGGGATGGAGATTTGTCTTCCAACAAGACAATGATCCAAAACATAAAGCAAAATCTACAATGGAATGGTTCACAAATAAACATATCCAGGTGTTAGAATGGCCAAGTCAAAGGCCAGACCTGAATCCAATCGAGAATCTGTGGAAAGAACTGAACACTGCTGTTCACAAACGCTCTCCATCCAACCTCACTGAGCTCGAGCTGTTTTGCAAGGAGGAATGGGCAAAAATGTCAGTCTCTCGATGTGCAAAACTGATAGAGACATACCCCAAGCGACTTACAGCTGTAATCGCAGCAAAAGGTGGCGCTACAAAGTATTAACTTAAGGGGGCTGAATAATTTTGTACGCCCAATTTTTCCGTTTTTTATTTGTTAAGTTAAAACCTCTACGGGCCACGGGGGCAGTATTGAGAATTTTGAAAGAAATATGTGCCCATTTTTAACTGCCTCCTACACCAACTCAGAAGCTAGGATATGCATATTATTAACACATTCGGATAGAAAACACTCTGAATTTTCTAAAACAGTTTGAATGGTGTCTGTAAGTATAACAAAACTCATATTGCAGGCAAAAACCTGTGAAAAATAGATTTTAAAAAAATGAGAATTTTGTGACTGTACTATTTAGTGTCATTGTTTTAAAGATACCACAGTGAGAAAGGATTCAGTTCGCAACTCCTACTGCTTCCACTAGATGTCAACGATCTTTAGAAAGTTGTTGGAAGCATCTGTCATGAATACAGACCGAATTAGAAAGCTTACAAGTTGACACATCATCACTTCATTTTTTGCGCCTGCGCATGAATCTGAGAAGAGTGCCTTTGTCATTATCGTTTATTCTAGACACTTGATAGGTTGTGTGAAAATATTACTGATGTTTACTGATGTTTCACGTTAAAAATGGAACAAAAGATTAGTGCTAAACAACGTTTGACATGTTTAAACAAACGTAAATAGATTATTTACTAGGTTTTCTTTAGCTTTTCGACGTGACTTTACACTGCCCACCTCATTTTGTGGGAGCCTACTGAACGCTAACTATTTGGACATAAATTATGAACTTTGTCAAAAGAAACCACATTTGTTCTGGACCTGGGATCTCTGGCAGCGCCTTCTGATGGAGATAATCAAAGGTAAGGGGATATTTAGAATGTTATTATCGATATTAGATGATGCTAATGCTAACGGTATAGCTTAGCTTAGCTTAGCATATAGCTTATTGTTGTTAGCATAGTACCCAGTTTATGCAAAATGTGATTTCCCAGTAAAGTTATTTTGAGATCTGGCCATTCGGTAGCAATTACGAGATGATAATATATTATTCTTTGAATGACAATATTATAATTTACCAATGTTTTCGAATAGTAATTCCGTGATTTGTAATGCTGGATTCACTGGGTGCATTCGAGCCGAAAAAAATTCTGAATTTCACCGCGACTGTAAATGCTGTTTTTGGATATAAATATGAACTTGATGGAACTAAAAATGCATGTATTGTATAACATAATGTCCTATGAGTGTCATCTGATGCAGATTGTCAAAGGTAAGTGCATAATTCTAGCTAGTTTTCTGTCTGTTGATGCCCTTCTTTGAATTGGCTAAACATTACACGCAGCTATTGTCAATGTACTCTCCTCACATAACCTAACTTTATGCATTCTCCGTAATGCCTCTGAAAATCGGACAGCGTGGTTAGATTTAGGAGATATATCTTTCAAATGGAGGAAAATAGTTGATTATTTGATTTTTTGAAATGATTACTCTTGCAGTTTTGAATTCCCCGCCATGGTCACATGACAATGAATCCCAATACCGGGATAAGATCGGGATAAGATCCTCAACAGGTTTTAAAAAGGTTTGAAATATCCAATAAATTTCGTTCCACTTCATGATTGTGTCCCACTTGTTGTTGATTCTTCACAAAAAAATACAGTTTTATATCTTTATGTTTGAAGCCTGAAATGTGGCAAAAGGTCGAAAAGTTGAAGGGGGCCGAATACTTTCGCAAGGCACTGTACAGTAAGTAGGTCAAGCTAAAGCTCTCAATAAACCTTCATAGATAAGATACCCTATTAAAATGGCTCACAATATATGTTAACTGGCAGTAAATGTCTAACCTAGGAATTTTCAAATGAAGTCAAATACATTTTATAAATATTGGGTTTTAAATACCTAAATTAAAAGAAAACTAAAGTTAAAAAAAAAACAGACAGAAGCCATGCCATAGGCCTGTTGATATTACTGGTGATCTGAAATGGGAAACACTTGGGAAGCAAAATTAAACAAATACCATAAAATCTTTAAAAACTTTCTGTTCTTTATCCAAAAAGTTTAACTCACCTTTAATTTTGTTGGTCAGTCTTTTGTCCCTTTCTCTTTCTGCACCTTTGTGTCTGTTTGTCCTTCAGCCTGTCCTGGGCTGAACAGAACTGTGAGACTCCTCCCCATTGCAACCTGTCTGTCTGCCAAGAAATATCAAGTTTATATTTGGTCAAGTGCAAAAGGCAGGCTGGAAGATCTGTGAAAGAGAGGAAGAAGGAATGGGATGGGTGTTTGACATTGTGTGTTGTGTTTTTGTCTCTTTGTAAACTGCACATGAGGTGTGTGTGTGTGTGTGTGTGTGTGTGTGTGTGTGTGTGTGTGTGTGTGTGTGTGTGTGCTGAAAAATGCATTCAAATCTGTGGTAGACCTATCAAACCAGTGCAGTGTACAGGAGGAGTAGGATCACCCTGTTTGAGGAGAACTTTCCTGCAATGCTGGAAATTTAAAACTTCTGAACTTCGTAATTTGCCCTTTGAAATTTCAGACTTGATAATCCGTTACGAAAAAAATATACATTAGGCTAATTATAATCCACATAATAATTTACATTTTCTGTTGCTGCAGGATTATTTTCCTGCTGTGTAAGTGCTAGGCACTTTTGCACTTGAACAAATATAAACTTGATATGCTAGGCACTTACACTAAAACCAGCTAAAATTAAAATCCTACACCTGTAATAGTAGTAGGTCCCAGTTTTGTTCAATTTAATTCTGCGCATGACCACATGCATGTGAGATTGATAGATTACCATGAACGCCACCACATGTTGATCAGGCGGGAAAAGGCGGGAAAAGGTCTGAAGTGGGAAAAGGTCTGAAGGCGGGAAAAGGTCTGAAGGCGGGAAAAGGTCTGAAGGCGGGAAAAGGTCTGAAGTGGGAAAAGGTCTGAAGTGGGAAAAGGTCTGAAGTGGGAAAAGGTCTGAAGTGGGAAAAGGTCTGAAGGCGGGAAAATAGCGTCTGATGAAGCTTTGAAATAGATGGTCTGTATTCCCTTTATGTTTTTGTTTAAGAGTTCACAAGAAGGCTAATGTGTCAAGCAATTCAGCACGCCTAATTTCATAGGGTTGGCATTTGTAGATAAATGTATTTTCATCAACTATACTTCAGTCGTACATAGAGAATGGGCCGTGTCCGCCCGTGTACAATCGGAAGTTGTGACTATGACTGATAGGTGTGTCTGCTAATCATGGTGCAGCTGACCTGTCCCTTTAATTTACTGAAGTCTGACTTGAATTTGGTCCAGCTGGAACTTGTACAAGTTCAGAAATAGCCCTCACTGTGTGTCACAGGGTAACAGTACGCCCTGATCTGGTCGGTTAGTCAGTGGCAGTCACAGTGCAGCAGTGCAGGACCCATACCTCTTCCTAGACAGTGAGCGTTCTATCCCTACAGACTGCAGACTGAACTTTGTATTGCTTAATGTTGAGCTATCTCTCTCATAGTTGCGAGATAGCTCACACACACTGTTTAACAGTGTGTGTGTGTGTGTGTGTGTGTGTGTGTGTGTGTGTGTGTGTGTGTGTGTGTGTGCATGTGTGTGTGCATGTCAGATTATAGTGTCCGTGGTGTAGGCCTACCGTATTGAAGCTGACAGAACCATAGGTTTAATGCTGCACATTTGGGTTTGAAATTAAATACTGAATATTGTCATTCAAAGACGAGATAGCAAATAGGTCTAGAAGTGTAGTATTACTTCACTATAGAGAAATATCATATCAGAATAGTAGCGGTGTGTGGGTAAGAAAAGTCATATAACAACCTATGTGTTGTAATAATTGCATTGTTTGCTCTATAACCTGTTAGTTCATACAGTATGCCTTGCGTCCGTGATATACAGTGAGGGAAAAAAGTATTTGATCCCCTGCTGATTTTGTACATTTGCCCACTTACAAAGAAATGATCAGTCTATAATTTTAATGGTAGGTTTATTTGAACAGTGAGAGACAGAATAACAACAAATAAATCCAGAAAAACGCATGTCAAAAATGTTATAAAATGATTTGCATTTTAATGAGGGAAATAAGTATTTGACCCCTCTGCAAAACATGACTTAGTACTTGGTGGCAAAACCCTTGTTGGCAATCACAGAGGTCAGACGTTTCTTGTAGTTGGTCACCAGGTTTGCACACATCTCAGGAGGGATTTTGTCCCACTCCTCTTTGCAGATCTTCTCCAAGTCATTAAGGTTTCGAGGCTGACGTTTGGCAACTCGAACCTTCAGCTCACTCCACAGATTTTCTATGGGATTAAGATCTGGAGACTGGCTAGGCCAATCCAGGACCTTAATGTGCTTCTTCTTGAGCCACTCCTTTGTTGCCTTGGCCATCTGTTTTGGGTCATTGTCATGCTGGAATACCCATCCACGACCCATTTTCAATGCCCTGGTTGAGGGAAGGATGCTCTCACCCAAGATTTGACGGTACATGGCCCCGTCCATCGTCCCTTTGATGCGGTGAAGTTGTCCTGTCCCCTTAGCAGAAAAACACCCCCAAAGCATAATGTTTCCATGTTTGACGGTGGGGATGGTGTTCTTGGGGTCATAGGCAGCATTCCTCCTCCTCCAAACACGGCGAGTTGAGTTGATGCCAAAGAGCTCCATTTTGGTCTCATCTGACCACAACACTTTCACCCAGTTGTCCTCTGAATCATTCAGATGTTCATTGGCAAACTTCAGACGGGCATGTATATGTATTCTTGAGCAGGGGGACCTTGCGGGCGCTGCAGGATTTCAGTCCTTCACGGCGTAGTGTGTTACCAATTGTTTTCTTGGTGACTATGGTCCCAGCTGCCTTGAGATCATTGACAAGATCCTCCTGTGTAGTTCTGGGCTGATTCCTCACCGTTCTCATGATCATTGCAACCCCACGAGATGAGATCTTGCATGGAGCCCCAGGCCGAGGGAGATTGACAGTTCTTTTGTGTTTCTTCCATTTGCGAATAATTGCACCAAATGTTGTCACCTTCTCACCAAGCTGCTTGGCGATGGTCTTGTAGCCCATTCCAGCCTTGTGTAGGTCTACAATCTTGTCCCTGACATCCTTGGAGATCTCTTTGGTCTTTGTCATGGTGGAGAGTTTGGAATCTGATTGATTGATTGCTTCTGTGGACAGGTGTCTTTTTTATAGGTAACAAGCTGCGGTTAGGAGCACTCCCTTTAAGAGTGTGCTCCTAATCTCAGCTCGTTACCTTTATAAAAGACACCTGGGAGCCAGAAATCTTTCTGATTGAGAGGGGGTCAAATATTTATTTCCCTCATTAAAATGCAAATCAATTTATAACATTTTTGACATGCGTTTTTCTCAATACTTTTGTTGTTATTCTGTCTCTCACTGTTCAAATAAACCTAACATTAAAATTATAGACTGATCATTTCTTTGTCAGTGGGCAAACATACAAAATCAGCAGGGGATCAAATACTTTCCCCCCTCCCACTGTATAGGCCTAAGACCTAGACAATAAGAGGACACAGTGGCAGAATAAATTCAACTACACCTTTGTTTCATCACAAAACCGACAAGCAACCTCTGTCCAGTGAAGTCCACAAAGCATATTGCATGTAACAAACAGTTACATGACCTACAGCAGGGTCAAGCAAGTTACTGTTTCCGACATTTTCGGACCACTAAACAACTATGGATTTAGAAGCACTGTGAGTTACCGCAAGTCGCAAAGAAAACAGGAACTGCCTCCACTATTCCAGCACCATTTCAACTTCAACATTTCAACATCATCAAATCACCTATGCTTAGTCTAATACAGTGACAACAAAAAGATACCAAAAACCTTTACTCCAATCTACATAATAAAAATATGATGTGGCTGTTGATGTTTCTGATTTCTGTTTACCTACCTTCTATTACCTAGTTAACAATAGCCTTCTACATGTAGCTACATATTGAATGTCCATCCTCTCAAGCCAGGGGCACAATGTATGAATTAATGGTTGGATCAGAATCGGAGTAATAATCATTGGCCAGTACGGAGAATTAAGTAAAACCACAAGTCTAAATCCCTATCTCCAGACATGACTAATTTAGGAAAGGGACAATTTTAGCTAGCTAGCTAGCCACAAGAGGACAACAACGCAGTGAGAGGGAACAATTCAAGTTGTTTCTTATGCTGACTTATGCTCTCCATATGATTTGATAGGAGTCACACCAAATCCAAGTTGGCTTCCTTTGACACTTTTTTTGGTGTGCTAGGAACATTCACAGTTGAGCTCACTCAGTTTAGCTCAACGCTGATTGGCTATTATTTTATACTTTTTTCATCATGGGAGGCCAAATACTTGCTGGCTTCCTTTGCATTCAATGCTACAGGTGGCTATAATGTCATACTCTTTTGGACCTACACATACAGTGACAGAGGGGCGCTGTTTCACTTGCTCGAATGCTTTCTCTGGTGAGATACAGTAGATACAGTACAGTCGTGGCCAAAAGTTTTGAGAATTACAGAAATATTAATTTTCACAAAGTCTGCTGCCTCATTGTCATTAGATATTTTTGTCAGATGTTACTATGGAATACTGAAGTATAATTACAAGCATTTCATACGTGTCAAAGGCTTTTATTGACAATTACATGAAGTTGATGCAAAGAGTCAATATTTGCAGTGTTGACCCTTCTTTTTCAAGACCTTTGCAATCCGCCCTGGCATGCTGTCAATTAACTTCTGGGCCACATCCTGACTGATGGCAGCCCATTCTTGCATAATCAATGCTTGGAGTTTGTCAGAATTTGTGGATTTTTGTTTGTCCACCCGCCTCTTGAGGATTGACCACAAGTTCTCAATGGAATTAAGGTCTGGGGAGTTTCCTGGCCATGGACCCAAAATATCGATGTTTTGTTCCCTGAGCCACTTAGTTATCACTTTTGCCTTATGGCAAGGTGCTCCATCATGCTGGAAAAGGCATTGTTCGTCACCAAACTGTTCCTGGACGGTTGGGAGAAGTTGCCCTCGGAGGATGTGTTGGTACCATTCTTTATTCATGGCTGTGTTCTTAGGCAAAATTGTGAGTGAGCCCACTCCCTTGGCTGAGAAGCAACCCCACACATGAATGGTCTCAGGATGCTTTACTGTTGGCATGACACAGGACTGATGGTAGCGCTCACCTTGTCTTCTCCGGACAAGCTTTTTTCCGGATGCCCCAAACAATCGGGAAGGGGATTCATCAGAAAAAATAACTTTACCCCAGTCCTCAGCAGTCCATTCCCTGTACCATTTGCAGAATATCAGTCTGTCCCTGATGTTTTTCCTGGAGAGAAGTGGCTTCTTTGCTGCCCTTCTTGACACCAGGCCATCTTCCAAAAGTCTTTGCCTCACTGTGCGTGCAGATGCACTCACACCTGCCTGCTGCCATTCCTGAGCAAGCTCTGTACTGGTGGTGCCCCGATCCCGCAGCTGAATCAACTTTAGGAGATGGTCCTGGCGCTTGCTGGACTTTCTTGGGCGCCCTGAAGCCTTCTTCACAACAATTGAATCACTCTCCTTGAAGTTCTTGATGATCCGATAAATGGTTGATTTAGGTGCAATCTTACTGGCAGCAATATCCTTGCCTGTGAAGCCCTTTTTGTGCAAAGCAATGATGACGGCACGTGTTTCCTTGTAGATAACCATGGTTGACAGAGGAAGAACAATGATTCCAAGCACCACCCTCCTTTTGAAGCTTCCAGTCTGTTATTCAAACTCAATCAGCATGACAGAGGGATCTCCAGCCTTGTCCTCGTCAACACTCACACCTGTGTTCACGAGAGAATCACTGACATGATGTCAGCTGGTCCTTTTGTGGCAGGGCTGAAATGCAGTGGAAATGTTTTTGGGGGATTCAGTTCATTTGTATGGCAAAGAGAGACTTTGCAATTAATTGCAATTCATCTGATCACTCTTCATAACATTCTGGAGTATATGCAAATTGCCATCATACAAACTGAGGCAGCAGACTTTGTGAAAATTAATATTTGTGTCATTCTCAAAACTTTTGGCCACGACTGTATATTCAGCCTCTTGTGGTTTAAAGGTAAAGGATTAAACACAAAAGATAAAAATATTTTAAAAACATATAAAATAATGTATCTTGGTGAATTTTGTGGGGGAGCCTGGCCTCTCTTGGCATCTTTGAATGAACCAACCAACTGAAATGTTTTTATTTTTTTATGGTCTGGGTACATTATTTTTACTGACCACCAGATGGGGCATTGTGTACCTATGGCAGGATATCCAATTGACAAAGATTTTCACCCTCCTGTTTGGTGTTTCTCTAACTTGCCTAGATGCCTATTACTTCTCCCTCAACATCCATATGTGATCCTAGAGAAAATGATGCCTTACAGTATTTTCCCAAATATTTTTGAACCTACTTTCAGTAGGCTATTAGTTCCCTAAAATCAGTTAAACTCCTCTTCAGCCTACAAGACTGTCTTTCTATGTGTATATGATGTGTGTGTAACCTTGTGAGTTTCCTCTGTGTCTCTGTGTGTATGTGTGTGTAACCATGTGAGTTTCTTCTGTGTGTGATGTGTGTAACCATGTCCATTTCGTCTGTGTGTGATGTGTGTAACCATGTGAGTTCCCTCTGTGTCTGTGTGTATGTGATGTGTGTAACCATGTGAGTTTCCTCTGTGTCTGTGTGTATGTGATGTGTGTAACCATGTGAGTTTCCTCTGTGTCTGTGTGTATGTGATGTGTGTAACCATGTGAGTTTCCTCTGTGTCTGTGTGTGAGCCAGCCTGTCCTTTTATAAGTGTGAATCCTTTATTTTCACACTATTTGTTGAGTGTTCCCGTCTCTGTCTGAGGAGCTTCCAGCTCCAATGCAAACAGCAGTGAGAGCCAGGCGTGAAGTCAGCCTGTCAGGGTTAGGGTTAGCCAGTCATGCAGGCAAGCAGTCTGGCCATCTGGCCCTGTGTTATTGTAGGCACATGTTGTGTTTTACTGTGCGCGTGCATACGCACTCATCAAGGCTCACATTGAAACACACACATTCACTCACACACACAAGTGTACACACACACACACACACACACACACACACACACACACTTGTTCGAATTGTTCACTCGAGCACACAATCAGTCTCACACATTCCCATGTTTCCACTCTTTCCAGCTCTCTCTTACCACATACACCTGTTTATGTGAACCTGGCACACACCTCTGCGTTGAGACACATAGACTCAACAATGTTCAAGTATACACACACACACACACACACACACACACACACACACACATACACATGCAAAGCTCGCACACTTTGACTGTATGCTTCAAAATGCCAAGATAAAGATTGAGATGGCGTGAGCGGTTATTGCCACCCTGGCATAGCGTTGACAATAAGTTGAGAGCATGTGCCCTGTTAGACGAGACTAATCAGGCCATGCCAGCTCTAGAGGGGCTCCTGGGTCTGATATAGACCATTCAGTTCTCCTGCCCCAATAAAGTCACTTCACGCTTACACCAGACAAAAAGAACTCAACCAAATTCTTTCTAGTTATTTTCTTTCTTTGTCTTAGTTTAGTCACAGAAATGACATGGTCAACCATGGTCACATCCATGTTGTCTGTATCAGATGTATTGTGAGGCGTGATCCATTGTTGTTTAAAGTCATTTTGTAGTGGTACAGAGTTGCATATCCAAACATTACAACATGGGTCTTGAAAACATAGTATACTGAGCCTTTGATGAGGGCGCCTCGAACAGCTAGTCCATCAATTCGTGTCTGTATTTTTTATGACCCTGAACTGAATTTAAACATTGTTCTGCATCACTGTCTTGGACAGTACAAGGGCTCATTTGTATTTTTCACACACTGTCTGGTGGGTAGAAAATGAGGTTGGGACTAGGCAAATCATGATCCGATGAAGTAGAAACGTTTCAAATCAAGACCTGTGACTATTACGTCGTTGGAAAGCTTTTCAACTCTGCCGATTGCACGAAGGCTTGAATATTTCCTTTAGAGGTTTTGACTGTCGTTCAGTAGGAAGAGAGGGAAGAGGTGAGGGATGGAAGATAAAGAAGCTCTGTAAGGACACACCTTAATGTGAAATTCTATGAAAGTGGAAATTGCAAACAGCATAGACAGGGGAGATATACTGCCTTGGATGTGGAGAGATAGAGATGCAGGGAGAAAGTGAATATTGAGAGTTAGAGGACATGTAGAAACAGCTATCAGGGGAATGAGATGGGCAGCAGAGATGTGAAGATAATGACTCAGAGGGGTCAGAGAGAGGATGCTTAGGAGTGGGTGTAAAGTGGGAGGGGTCTGGTCAAGACACAGGGCAAAAGGTTCAGAGGTTTAATTCCCTGTGTGGACAGTCAATCTCTCACTATGTTCACCAATGCAAACACGTGCACCCAACAGTACCGCGTTGACTTATACACTGAACAAAAATATAAACGCAACATGTAACAATTTCAAAGATTTGACAGAGTTACAGTTCATATAAGGAAATCAGTCAATTGAAATAAATTCATTAGGCCCTAATTTATGGATTTCACATGACTGGGAATACAGATATGCATCTGTTGGTCACAGATACCTTAAAAAAAGGGAGGGGCGTGGGTCAGAAAACTAGTCAGTATCTTGTGTGACCATTTGCCTCATGCAGCGCGACACATCTCCTTCGCATAGAGTTGATCAGGCCTCTGGAATGTTGTCCCACTCTTCTTCAATGGTTGTGCGAAGTTGCTGGATATTGGGGGGAACTGGAACTGTCGATCCAGAGCATCCCACACATGCTCAATTTGTGACATGTCTGGTGAGTATGCAGACCATGGAAGAACTGGGACATTTTCAGCTTCCAGGAATTGTGTACAGATCCTTGCGACATGGGGCTGTGCATTATCATGCTGAAACATGAGGTGATGGCAGGGGATGAATGTCACGACAATGGGCTTCAGGATCTCGTCACTCTATTTCGCTACATTCGAATTGCCATTGATAAAATGCAATTGTGTTCGTTGTCCGTAGCTTATGCCTACCCATACCATAACCCCAGCGCCACCATGGGGCACTCAGTTCACAGCATTGACATCAGCAAACCGCTCGCCCACATGACTCCATACACGCTGTCTACCATCTGCCCGGTACTGTTTAAACCGGGATTTATCTGTGAAGAGCACACTTCTCCATTGTGCCAGTGACCATCAAAGGTGAGCGGTTGCCCACTGAAGTCAGTTATGACAACGAACTGCAGTCAGGTCAAGACCCTGGTGAGGACAACAAGCACGTAGAGGAACTTCCCTGAGACGGTTTCTGACATTTTGTGCAGAAATTCTTCGGTTGTGCAAACACACAGTTTCATCAACTGTTCGCGTGGCTGGTCTCAGACCATCTCGCAGGTGAAGAAGCCTGGATGTGGAGGTCCTGGACTGGCGTGGTTACACGTGGTTTGCGGATGTGAGGCCGGTTGGATGTACTGCTAAATTTCTCTCTATGGTAGAGAAATGAACATTAAATTATCTGGCAACAGCTCTGGTGGACATTCCTGCAGTTAGCATGCCAATTGTACACTCCTTCAAAACTTGAGACATCTGTTGCATTGTGTTGTGTGACAAAACTGTACATTTTAGAGTGGCCTTTTATTGTCCCCAGCACAAGGTGCACCTGTGTTATGATCATGCTTTTTAATCAGCTTCTTGATATGCCACACTTGTAAGGTGGATGAGTAATTTTGGCAAAGGAGAAAGGCTTACTTACAGAGATGTAAACATATTTGTGCACAAAATTTGAGCGAATTAAGGCTTTTGTGCCTATTGAAAAATTCTGTGGGACTTTTTATTCAGCACATGAAACATGTTACCGACACTACATGTTACATTTATATTTTTGTTCAGTGTAATTCAATACACAAAATAAGGACAATGCACTACCAGCTGATTCAAAAGGATGCAAGTTTCAAGTTTTATTTGTCACGAGTACAGTGAAATGCTTAACTTGCAAGCTCTTCCCAACAGTGCAGTAGTCAATATCAAAATAGTATATACAAAAAACATGAGAAATAATAAATAAAGAAAAATGCATGGAGTTGCTAAAGCATAGACATGTATCCCTCAGACTATCTCACTCTGTTTTCTAAGTGGCTGGACAGAGACCCTGCCTGTCTGTTTTGGTGGGGTAACCCTGGCTGTAGACACTAAAACAAACCTTTAATACTGAGAATACACCATCAATATTGTCACTGTCTGACTCAGTCAGCAGGGGATTTGGAATGGAGACGGAGACGGGGAGCGATGTGAGGGCTGTATAGTGGAATCTCCCATATGCTGTCACTGAGAGTCAACAGGGAAATGGAGGTGTCTGTGGACAGAAAGGCAGTTAAGTGGCTATTGTATGATCTTTTTCCACATTGAGTGGATTCATCTGACAGAGCTTGATAATCTTGATAACTGAACGTCAGGAGCAAGACTAAAATTCAATTATGGTCTTAAAATCAAGTATGGTGGACTTCAGTTCGGTCTTAAGGTGTCAAATGATGTAATATACTCAGTTATTGTAACCAGTGGTTAAATAGCTGGGAAACAGTGGGTTGAGTTCTACCATCCTTAGACTGATTATTTTATGGATATGTAGGAGCTGAAAAGTGTTCATTATGAGATGATTTTAGCATGCCAAGTTGCCAACAGACTCATCTAAATGCAACAGTATATAGGCTAACCCCCTTGGCCCTTGTCGCAATATGTAATGGATTACCACTGTGCACAAACTGGTTGAATCAATGTTGTTTCAACATAATTTGCCAACTTATTGTGACATGGAATCTATGTGGAAATATATGGATTTGTTGTTTTTATGTCATTATGGTAACCAAATTTCAACATAGGCAAACCTTGTATAAAATATGCTGAATTTGTACCTTTAAAAAAACGTGATATTCAACATTACAGTTTTCATACCCCTTGACTTATTCCACATTTTGTTGTGTTACAGCCTTCATTCAAAATTGATTAAATGTATTTTACTACACACAATACCCCATAATGACAAAGTGAAAACATGCTTTGAGGAAGTTTTGAAAACATATTTAAAAATGAAATACAGGAATATCACATTTACATAACTGTTCACACCTCTGAGTCAATACTTTGTAGAGCAACTTTGGCAGCGATTACAGCTGTGAGTCTTTCTGGGTACGTTCCACACCTGGATTGTGCAACATTTGCCCATTATTCTTTTCACAATTCTTTAAGCTCTGTCAAATTGATTGTTGATCATTGCTAGACAACCATTTTCAGGTCTTGCCATAGATTTTCCGATAGATTTAAGTCAAAACTGTAACTCGGCCACTCAGAAACATTCACTGTCTTCTTGGTAAGCAACTCTAGTATAGATTTGGCCTTGTGTTGTAGGTTATTGTCCTGCTGAAAGGTGAATTCATCTCCCAGTGTCTGGTGGAAAGCAGACAACCAGGTTTTCCTCTAGGATTTTACCTGTGCTTAGCCCCATTTTGTTTATTTTTTTTATCCTAAAAAACTCCCCAGTCCTTATCGATTACAAGCATACCCATAACAAGCCACCACTATGCTTGAAAATATGGAGAGTGTTACTCAGTGATGTGTTGTGTTGGATTTGCCTCAAACAAAACAATTTGTAATCAGGACAAAAAGTTAATTGCTTTGCCACATTTTTAAAAGTATTACTTGAGTGCCTTGTTGCAAACAGGATGCAGGTTTTGGAAAATGTGTATTCTGTACAGGTTTCCTTATTTTCACTATGTAATTTAGGATAGTATTGTGGAGAAACTACAATGTTGTTGATCCATCCTCAGTTTTCTCCTATCACAGCCATTAAACTCTGTAACTGTTTCTTAAAATCACCTTTGATCTCATAGAGAAATTCCTGAGCGTTTCCCTTCCTGTAACTGAGTTGAGAAGGATGCCTATATCTTTATAGTGACAAAGGGATATAACATGTCTGCTTTTTTACCAATAGGTGCCCTTCTTTGTGAGGCATCGGGAAACCTCCCTCGTTTTAGTGGTTGAATCTGTTTGAAATCCACTGATCGACTGAGGGACCATACTGATAATTGTTTGTGTGGGGTACAGAGATGAGGTAGTCATTCAAAAATCATGTTAAACACGGTTATTGCACACAGAGTGAATCCATGCAACTTATTATGTGACTTGTTAAGCAGATTGTTACTCCTGAACTTATTTAGGCTTGCCATAACAAAGGGCTTGAATACCTATTGGCTCAATACTTTTCAGCTGTTCGTTTTTAATACATTTGGGACAATTTCGAATAACATAATTCCACTTTGACATTATGGGGTATTATGTGTAGGCCAGTGACAAAAAATCTCAATATAATCAATTTTAAATTCAGGCAGTAACACAACAAAATGTAGAAAAAGACAGGGGGTATGAATACTTTCTGAAGGCCCTGTCAGAAAAACAAAACAATAGGCTTGGCAGCACATCCTACTGGAGATTTGATCCATTTACAGTTACCCTTTGGTCTCCCATCACAGGGTTTTAAGTAAGCCCTACTTTGCTACGAAATGTGTCACCAACTGTTACCAATGTGCTATCGTGAGAATTATTGTTAAGAGTGCTCCACTTAAAATCAAAATATATTTTGTGTCACTATCGAAGTCATTCCAAAGTATAGGTTTAACAGAGCAAATGAAATGTGACCATACTTGATCAATCATTAATGATGCTATTTACGCCTGCAAAGTAATCAACAGCAATTGTTTCAATTCAATCCATAATTTAAAAAAAATACAATAGGCCTATGGTTTCAAGCTCTGGTTGATTTAAAATGTAATGATATTTAATTATATTGAATTGTGTCTGGTTGTCAACGCAACCAAATATCAACATTTGAAGGAGATCCAAACATCTCCTGCTCAACCAAAAATGTAATTTAAAGAATAGGACTAAATCAAATCAAACTTTATTTAAGTGCATTTAAAGTTTGATTTGATTTTTGTCCTATTCTATAACTTAGATTTTTGGTTGAGATGGAGACGTGAATCCAACATATCAGTTATTCATTTGTAGACAAACTGGAATTAAAGCCAGACAGAGTCAGTGGCACAGATGGAACTATCCAATCAGAAGAGAAATCTCCTTAAAATATAGATTTTTATTTGTGTTGACAACCAAACACAATTCAATATCACTTTTGAAATACAGTACATAGCCTATTAACTTAGCACAAGTTAACAAATGATATGTTGGATTCATGTCTTCAACTCAACCAAAAATAAGTTAAAGAATGGGATAAGCCAGTAGCTCAGTTGGAACTATCCAAGCAGTACATACGTCTCCTTTAAATGTTGGTATTTGGTTGTGTTGTCAACCAAATTTACTTTTGTAATTTCGTAAATAGCCTAAAGTTAAAGCTATTTTACAAACTAATGTAACATTCAACCTTAAAATTAGTAATAGATCGATGGCCACATTTTGAGGTTACTGTAACTATATATTTCTTCTTATGTAATCATATAAAGAGTGCATGATCAAGATAGCATGCATAGGTCATCGCAGGTCTGTGGAGATCTTCACAATTGCTGTAATAATCTGTGCAGAATCTCGAATGCCATTGATCACTTGCACCATGTAATTTTAATGTAATCTCAACTGCATTCCAGGTCATTTGGTTGTGCTATTAGATGAAACACAGTGATATCACATTCATCTGATGTATAAATAAATATCTGACGTTTGAACTTTGCTGTGCTTTTAAATGATTGAAAGTGCAGTGATAGACATTTGGGTGACAACTAAACCAAAACTCAGACATTGTTTTTCTATTGGAATTTGGTTGTGCTTTTAGACGTTTGAAAGCATAGTAATAACACAATGCAAATCCAACTGACTTTTATCTGTCTTTTTGAATATAGGTTGTAACCTCATTGGCCAATGTCTCAACCAAATATGACCCAATTATCCATGTTGAAATGACGTAGTGTGCCCAGTGGGTTATCTCAGTCTGAATAAGAGGCAGTAATTATTACAGTGTTAATGGAGCTGTCCATTACTGCGCGCCTGGCCATCTACAGGAAACTGTAGATCACCCAACTGGACCAGCAGCTAGACTCTTGGCCATTCTCTCTCACTGGGAGCTTGGCAGAGTCATGATGTTTTGACAGGCCGGGCCGTCTGTATGTGACCCTCTCCCTCTCCTCTCTGTTTCATCAGTCTGGATTCTATAGGACTGTTTAAACAGCCCCACTCACCACCTCCACCTCCTGGCACCCCTGCTCCTGCTGCCCCCGGACTGCATTGTTAAGCCAATTCCCTGCAATTCTCTGAATTTTTCCATGGAGCCGAGATGCATTTTTGCAGTTTCAAAGTACATTTCCTGCATTTCTACACATTTTGCCACGGAGTTGAAAGATATAGATGCAGTTTTTTAAGCAATTCTACCACAGGAGGTTGGTGGCACCTTATTTGGGGAGAACGGCCTCGTGGTAATGGCTGGAGCGTAATAAGTGGAATGGTGTCAAACACATCAATCACATGGTTTCTATGTGTTTGATGCCATTCCATTTGCTGCGTTCCAACCATTAAGTGCCGTCCTCCCCTCAGCAGCCTCCACTGGATTATACGTATTCTGCCATGTAGCTGAGAGAACATTTAGCAGTTTAAAGATAAATTCCTGCAATTCTATGCATTTTGCCATGGCTGGTTCTTTTGCTCAAATTTATTAACAACATCAATAATGTTAAATGCATTGTTTTTTGAATTTTCTATTCCCCTGAATGTTTCGCTTTTATATTGGTGATTGTTAGTTCTCAAAGAATATATAATAAAAAAAATATAGCTCTATTATTTTTTCTACATATTTGATATTTGGTTTCAGTTTGAGTTTACACTGAAATAATTTTTTGTTTTTTTACAGAGGGTTCTACATGGAACCCAAAAGGGTTCTATGGGGATAGCCGAATAACCCTTTTGGAACCTTTTTTCTAAGAATATAGGTAATATCGCAGCTCATGTTGGATTTCATACTCCCGCTGTCCATATCCCTGCTGCTGGTCAGCTTTTTGTCTTTGATTTGTGTGTCCTGGAGGATCCAGATCGAGCAACCTGAGTCGTGTATCTACACAAAAGCTTCCCTTGCATCTCTCTGTTCCACTACTGTTGTCAAGGTGTTTATATCCATTACTACTGCAGTGATTGATTTTGACTGCAAATATTGACTGTTTGAGTTGTCCATCTGTGAGAGGGTGCATGGTGGTCTGTCAGAGAGATATTTATTGCAGATTTGTCATCAGACACAACCACCACCTGTTGGTTCAGCCACACCCTCTGGTATGTCCGTTGCACCTGCACAGCTAGGGAGGTGAGCATGCTTTTCAGACCTTTCTGTGGTTCTTTGTGTTCTCTTAACTCAGTTTTGATATGCTACACAGAGTTGAACACTAATATTGAGAACCCCCAGCTGTGGCCAGAGCAACTTACGAGACTGAAGCAGCATAATGCCCGAAGAGCATAAAACCACATAGGCCTAACACTCTGGAACCTCAGGGCTAAACTGCGGTAAGCAATTTAAAAAATACATGACAAATAATTATGTCACGTGTCCAGCACCATATTTGTCTGGGTATGAAACATGTGTCTGAAGAGATGTGTTATTGACATTCAGAGGATGAATGAGGACCTGGGACAGATGTAGTGGGCACAGGTTTATCTCAGACAGACACACACACACTAATAATGGCATTTACCTCAATCCTAAGAGACGAAAACATGATTGCAAATCATTTGAATGCACACACCTACGCCCACCTAACAGGCATGTGAGAACCTGTCAGAAACGAAGAATTGACTGAGTGTTATGTATGTATGCCAGTGCTGCGGTGGCACACTGTCTTGCGACGTCTCAGTGTGTGTGCTTGCATCAGTGTAGGTGTATGCATTCATTGTGTGTTGTGTTTGCAGGAACTACCTGTTCAGCCCCCTCCTCCTTACCAACTATGAGGTTGTCTCTATGGTATGGTGTTTATCCTATCTCTGTTTCAGTCTGTGTGTTCAGTGAGGCACGGTATTTTCAGTTTGACTGACCACACATAAATAGCCATCCAGATGTCTGTCCACACATTGCATACCCTGTTCTTCTCACTTCCTCATAGAGCCAACACTGTCTATACCACCTCTTTCTGCCCTCTCTCTTCCCTCTCTCTTCCCTCTTTCTGCCTCTTTCTTCCCTCTTTCTGCCTCTCTTTCTTCCCTCTTTCTGCTTCTCTCTTTCCTCTTCTCTGCCTCTTTCTTCCCTCTTTCTGCCTCTCTTTCTTCCCTCTTTCTTCACACTTTCTTCCCTCTTTCTGCCTCTCTCTTCCCTCTCTCTTCCCTCTTTCTGCCTCTCTTTCTTCCCTCTTTCTGCCTCTCTTTCTTCCCTCTTTCTGCCTCTCTTTCTTCCCTCTTTCTGCTTCTCTCTTTCCTCTTCTCTGCCTCTCTTCCCTCTCTCTTCCCTCTTTCTGCCTCTCTTTCTTCCCTCTTTCTGCCTCTCTTTCTTCCCTCTTTCTGCCTCTCTCTTTCCTCTTCTCTGCCTCTTTCTTCTCTCTTTCTTCCCTCTTTCTTCACACTTTCTTCCCTCTTTCTGCCTCTCTCTTTCCTCTTCTCTGCCTCTCTTTCTTCCCTCTTTCTTCCCTATTTTTTCCCTCTTTCTTCCCCCTCTTCCATATTTCTTCCCTCTTTCTGCCTCTCTCTTCCCTCTCTTTCTTCCCCCTCTTCCCTATTTCTTCCCTCTTTCTGCCTCTCTTTCTTCCCTCTCTTTCTTCTCTCTTTCTTCCCTCTTTCTGCCTCTCTTTTCTCTGAAAATAACCAGTGTTCTTTGGATCCTCTCATCAATGTATTGTGTTGACATGAATTGTGCAGTGCACTGACCACACAGAAGCTGTGGGTTTGGACAATGTCTTCCAAAAGGTCCCCATGAGTGAAATGACCAGAAAATATACATGCAGAGGTCAAACGTGGGTGAGGGAGCAATTTTAATAATTTATGTCTAAGAAGTTAGGGTTTCTATTCAGAGCACCACTATGAGAAACAATATGCAGGTGTGCTTTCAGTTCTATATAATCATGAAAATAACCAGAGTTCTTTGAATTCTACTCGTTAAATGATTGTATATTGTGTAAGGTTTTGGATATCAGCGTGGTGCCATATAGACTATTTTAATGTTTTATATCATCATATATTCAGCAGTCATGGAGGTGTAGGTGGACAGTGCGTGTTAGTGGTAGCAGCCCTCACACAGCACAGAGGAAGTGTAGAAGACAGTAGATCATGTGTGAGTCAATGAGGAACCACAATCCCATGCATGGACCAATGCCTCTTGTTTACGAACAAACAGCGTAATAAAAGGTTTTAGACAGGTTATTTTAAAGGAACATTTTTACAACGTCCCACTGTAGAAAAATTATGGAAAAATACTTTTTCATCTTTTAAGAGAGAAAGTGGCATTGAGGAATATTTCAACCTGGTTGCACAGGTTTCCACATTAAACATTTATACCAACATGCTTTTCACTGAGCCTTACAGTGCCTGGCAGAAACAACTACTCTAAAATGATGTCATATTTATCTTGCAATTTACTGGGCCTTTTTCTGGGCTGTTTGTGTGAATTTCAGACATTCTGTTTGCGTGTTCTCATTCTTTTCCCTTTCCCTTATTTATTAGGAGGCGTACAGTCACACCTGTTTAGTAAAAACAAGACGGTCGTTAATGAACCCAGTGGGTCTTGTTTGGAACACAGAGCAGGTTGAGTTTGTTCCACCTGACTGTGAAAGCTCTCTCTACCACTCTTCATCATCATCATCTCTCTCCCCAGAGCAACAGCCCCATCCATTTATATTACACCTGTCAGTGGACTGGGCTGTTGTGTATAGAGGTTTTGTGTTAGTTTGCCCGAGTGTATGTTTTCTACATATATATGTATTCCCGTGTGGCACAGCAGTGGTGGAAAAAGTACTTACTCAAAATTGTCATACTTGAGTAAAAGTAAAGATACCAGACTGCACCATTTTCTTAGATTTGTTTAATTTACGGATAGCCAGGGGCACGCTCCAACACTCAGACATCATTTACAAATGAAGCATGTGTTTAGTGAGTCTGCCAGATCAGAGGCAGTAGGGATGACCAGGGATGTTCTCTGTTTAGTGAGTCCTCCAGATCAGAGGCAGTAGGGATGACCAAGGATGTTCTCTGTTTAGTGAGTCTGCCAGATCAGAGGCAGTAGGGATAACCAGGGATGTTCTCTGTTTAGTGAGTCCTCCAGATCAGAGGCAGTAGGGATGACCAGGGATGTTCTCTGTTTAGTGAGTCCTCCAGATCAGAGGCAGTAGGGATGACCAGGGATGTTCTCTGTTTAGTGAGTCCTCCAGATCAGAGGCAGTAGGGATGACCAGGGATGTTCTCTGTTTAGTGAGTCCTCCAGATCAGAGGCAGTAGGGATGACCAAGGATGTTCTCTGTTTAGTGAGTCTGCCAGATCAGAGGCAGTAGGGATGACCAGGGATGTTCTCTGTTTAGTGAGTCTGTCAGATCAGAGGCAGTAGGGATGACCAGGGATGTTCTCTGTTTAGTGAGTCTGCCAGATCAAAGTCAGTCAACTAGTACTTTTGAGTGTCAGGGAAAATGTATGGAGTAAAAGTACATACTTTTCTTTAGGAATGTATTGACGTAAAAGTAGTAACAAATATAAATAGTAAAGCACAGATACCCCAAAAAACGACATAAGTAGTAGTTTAAAGTATTTTTACTTAAGTACTTTATTCCACTGTGGCTCAATTGGTAGAGCATGGCAGTTGCAATGCTACAGTTATGGGTTCAATTCCCATGGGGGACCTGCATGAAGATGATGCTACTCACTACTGTAAGTTGCTCTGGATAACTGCTTCTGCTAAATAATAACATTTGAAATACATGTGCCTTTTCCAGCCCTCTCTCTGTAAACAGTGGAGATGACATCAGACACTGTGTTTTCTCTGGGCAGCATCTTCATTGGCTCTCATCACTGACAAGAATTTGCTTTTTGTCTGTCTGTGTCCATCTAATGTGTCTCCACCAGTGGAGGCTGGTGGGAGGAGATACAGGAGGACGGGCTCATTGTAATGGCTGGAATGGAATAAATGGAATGGTAGCAAACACATCAAACATATGGAAACCATGTTTGACTCCAATCCATCGATTCCATTCCAGCTATTACAATCAGACTGTCCTCCTATAGCTCCCCCCACCAACCTCCACTGGTCTCCATTAACCTGAGGTAGACCTAAAACAGCTTCCCTTTGCCCTTGGCTTGACAGGAACATACTAACAATATCACTCAAAAAACCATTGTACTCAAAAATTTGCTTGACTGCATGTAAATTCAGACATGAGCTCAATGCATGAGAAGAGTTTTGGGGGGCGGGGGGGGGACGACGACAAGTAACCGGGTTGTCTGTTTATTGGTTTTGATTGGATTGCAACTTGAATGTTATCAGTCTTCTACATTTTCTTAGGATCTTCTTGCTGCCTCCAGCCAGAATAGTGATTCATGCACTGTTTTGTCACTTTAAATTGCCGCTGTGAGCTCATGCTGGGCTGGCGTGACCGTGAGGCTCTGAGAGGGGGGAGGAGGGGTCTGAAGGGGTCACTAAGTCTAAGGAGGGGTGGGGAGGGGGGAGGAGGGGTCTGAAGGGGTCACTAAGTCTAAGGAGGAGGGGGGAGGAGGGGTCTGAAGGGGTCACTAAGTCTAAGGAGGGGTGGGGAGGGGGGAGGAGGGGTCTGAAGGGGTCACTAAGTCTAAGGAGGGGTGGGGAGGGGGTAGGAGGGGTCTGAAGGGGTCACTAAGTCTAAGGAGGGGTGGGGAGGTGGGAGGAGGGGTCTGAAGGGGTCACTAAGTCTAAGGAGGGGTGGGGAGGGGGTAGGAGGGGTCTGAAGGGGTCACTAAGTCTAAGGAGGGGTGGGGAGGGGGGAGGAGGGGTCTGAAGGGGTTATTAGAGGCAGCGGGCCATTGAGGGTTCTTTCCTTATGGTCAGGATGTGAGTTAAAGAGAGGAGGGGTTACAGAGTAGAACTGAACAACAGGGACTAAGGCCTGGTGTATACATGTTCTCTTGAAGAAGGAATTTCAGCTTATTGGGTGTTTCTGTTTCTGGGTGTATGGTCTATGTACTTGTTAAGTACAGTGGGGGAAAAAAGTATTTGATCCCCTGCTGATTTTGTACGTTGGCCCACTTACAAAGAAATGATCAGTCTATAATTTTAATGGTAGGTTTATTTGAACAGTGAAAGACAGAATAACAACAAATAAATCCAGAAAAACGCATGTCAAAAATGTTATAAAAAGATTTGCATTTTAATGAGGGAAATAAGTATTTGACCCCTCTGCAAAACATGACTTAGTACTTGGTGGCAAACCCTTGTTGGCAATCACAGAGGTCAGACGTTTCTTGTAGTTGGCCACCAGGTTTGCACACATCTCAGGAGGGATTTTGTCCCACTCCTCTTTGCAGATCTTCTCCAAGTCATTAAGGTTTCGAAGCTGATGTTTGGCAACTCGAACCTTCAGCTCCCTTCACAGATTTTCTATGGGATTAAGGTCTGGAGACTGGCTAGGCCACTCCAGGACCTTAATGTGCTTCTTCTTGAGCCACTCCTTTGTTGCCTTGGCCGTGTGTTTTGGGTCATTGTCATGCTGGAATACCCATCCACGACCCATTTTTAATGCCCTGGTTGAGGGAAGGAGGTTCTCACCCAAGATTTGACAGTACATGGCCCCGTCAAATGATGCGGTGAAGTTGTCCTGTCCCCTTAGCAGAAAAACACCCCCAAAGCATAATATTTCCACCTCCATGTTTGACGGTGGAGATGGTGATCTTGGGGTCATAGGCAGCATTCCTCCTCCTCCAAACACGGCGAGTTGAGTTGATGCCAAAGAGCTCCATTTTGGTCTCATCTGACCACAACACTTTCACCCAGTTGTCCTCTGAATCATTCAGATGTTCATTGGCAGACTTCAGACGGGCCTGTATATGTATTCTTGAGCAGGGGGACCTTGCGGGCGCTGCAGGATTTCAGTCCTTCACGGTGTAGTGTGTTACCAATTGTTTTCTTGGTGACTATGGTCCCAGCTGCCTTGAGATCATTGACAAGATCCTCCCGTGTAGTTCTGGGCTGATTCCTCACCGTTCTCATGATCATTGCAACCCCACGAGGTGAGATCTTGCATGGAGTCCCAGGCCGAGGGATATTGACAGTTCTTTTGTGTTTCTTCCATTTGCGAATAATCGCACCAAATGTTGTCACCTTCTCACCAAGCTGCTTGGCGATGGTCTTGTAGCCCATTCCAGCCTTGTGTAGGTCTACAATCTTGTCCCTGACATCCTTGGAGATCTCTTTGGTCTTGGCCATAGTGGAGAGTTTGGAATCTGATTGATTGCTTCTGTGGACAGGTGTCTTTTTTACAGGTAACAA
The DNA here is from genome assembly GCF_901001165.1 of Salmo trutta. Lineage (NCBI taxonomy): Eukaryota > Metazoa > Chordata > Actinopteri > Salmoniformes > Salmonidae > Salmo > Salmo trutta. Next base: position 24,459,755 of record NC_042988.1, on the reverse strand, counting down.
GCTGCGGTTAGGAGCACTCCCTTTAAGAGTGTGCTCCTAATCTCAGCTTGTTACCTGTATAAAAGACACCTGGGAGCCAGAAATCTTTCTGATTGAGAGGGGGTCAAATATTTATTTCCCTCATTAAAATGCAAATCAATTTATAACATTTTTGACATGCGTTTTTCTCAATATTTTTGTTGTTATTCTGTCTCTCACTGTTCAAATAAACCTACCATTAAAATTATAGACTGATCATTTCTTTATCAGTGTGCAAACGTACAAAATCAGCAGGGGATCAAATACTTTTTTCCCCCACTGTATATGTGTTGATAAATATAATAAGTTCTCGTTCAGAAATGTTATAAATTTGATGTAATTATGTAATAGGGTTATGTAATAATATCATACAGCCAGTCTAATGTAGTGGATTTCCAAGGCTAGCCACCTTGAATGTATACACATTCCCATACCTTCCCCTCTGTAAACACACATAGACTTGCCTAGTTTAAATAAAGGTTAAATAAACTATCCTTTTTTTAAAAACACTGTCATACTGAAAATGCCCTTCTGTCCTACTGCCCCTTCCTTACCATCTAAACCAGGCTTCCTCAACTGAAGGCCCACAATCCACATTTAGCCCACGGGTGGTTTTATTTGCCCCCCCCCCCAAGTTTTCTGAGCAACATTATATATTTAATGTTTTATTGTTAGACATAAATGTCTATAAAAACCCCAGAAAATCAGCTCCAAGTGATTCCCATGCATAGTAGAGAGACACGTGATCATATCCTACTGCCCATTCATTCCCTAAGCAAGGTTTGAAATGATGTTTTAGTCAAATATTATATCTGTTTGGGCTTGTTGCGGTCAATTTGCAGTTTACAAATTATTTGTAATTATGTTCCAGCCCCCCGACCATCTGCTCAAGAAAAAATCGGTCCACGGCTGAATCTAGTTGATGATCCCTGATCTAAACCATGATCTCACACTTATCACCTCTTTGAAGCATTGTCTTATCCCGCTCATCACACACAAATCACATTGCCATGTTAATATACTGGCTGGCAGCCCTCCAGCTGATCAGCAGCCTGATGTGGACTGTCTTTAGATAGGCAGCGGTGGACCTGACTGCCTGTCCAGAGAGAGAGGGAGAAAATGGGGCAGGTGCTTCGGTGCAGCAACGGCCAATTGCAGGGTAGAGGGCAGGGCTGGTCAGGGGGATGGTATCAAAACCAGAATCGTATTTAAGGCGTGGGCAAACACTGGAGCTGTCTACTTGTGCTGTGCCCCTGTCCAGCCGGCCAGTTTCTCTCTCTCTCTCTCCTTGTCTGTCTGTCTGTCTGTCTGCCTGTTTTTCTCTCTGCCGGACCAGGTCTCCTCCACCATGCTGGTAAAAGCGGTCCTTCAGACCTCGCTGGTCCTATGGCTGGCACAGCACACACTACAAGGAGGTAAGAGACATAACCAAGACTATCTGTGTGGAGGATAGAATGGTTGATGGAAGAGGGATGAGAGGAATGTGGAAGAGGGATGAGAGGGAATATGACAGAATATGAGAGAAAGTGAGAACGTTGTCTAAAGGATATAGATCCCAGGTGAGAGAAAGGAGAGAGATAAGAAGTCAGGCCCACATGTGTGTGAGGATTGGGAAGGATAGAAAGAGAGATTAAGACATGCCACCATCATTTCTTAAATTGTAGAGTTGGCACATCTGAAATGGTATTTTTAATTAATAGTTAGAATTAATGTTGGAGTAGTTTCAAGACTGTCTTTGTAGAACATTATTATAATAGCATTCAGACGCATTACATTGTGTTGTGAAACACTGTACAGTAGGTGTCAGCACAGGACTGCTTGTTACCACCTTAAATCTTCACTGTTGGACTTAAATGTTTAAATGTTAATTATTTAGTAGTTTATAGTAGTTTCCGAAGATATTGTATTGTTCTGTAAATTATGGATTTGCTTGTTTCTCAACTTAGATAAAAAAAATAAGAATATTTAACAATTGTAGTTTGATTACTTAAGTGGTTATGCATGTATAATATCCATATTATATTCATATATAAAACGTGAACTATTTTTGTTGTTGTTGCATTGTGGTCCACATTTAGTTACCTATTACGCACAACTTGCAACTTCCATAAAAAACTTGCCAATCTGAATTGTCCAAATTAAATTGAAATAACATTTGAAATGTAAGATATGTTTAATATAACATTATTTCCCTAGTTGTGAAATTCCTTTGACACATGTAGTTAAATTCTCTTCTAAAAAAAGAAGCTCTAAAATTCACAGCGAAAATCAGAAAATAATTGCCAGCATAATTGATATAATTGAATAGTTGGGGATAAAATAAAAACAATTTAAAATTGTATGGAACATTTAAACAATTCAGAGTAACTACTTTGTTTTAAACCCTGACAACATGCATTTCATGTTTCTGGTGACTTTATCTGAGAGGTCTGGAAGGCCTGTCAACATACAGATGTTGGATCTTTATTTGAGTCAGCTTGCTACAGCAGGAAAATAATCCTGCAACAACAGGACATGTGAATTATTATGTGGATTATAATGAATTGATATTTTCCTGGGAAAATCAAGTCTGAAATTTCAAAGTGAAAATTACAAACCTCAAATACACTACAAGTTTCACATTTCATGCATTGCAGGACATTTCTCCTGCAACATGGGGATCCAATTAAGATCCTACACCTGTACAGCTGAGTGACAGATAGCTGTAGACATGTTGCTAAACTATCAGGAATCAACTTGGATATCATGCTCAGATATCTCTGCAAAACCACACAACTGACATTTATGTGTCAAATTTCCAATGGCCGTGTCAGATCAGGGAAGAAAATGGGCCTACGTGGTCCTTGCTGCCTGGATCTCAGTGAAATGGACCTGCTCCAAGTCTGGTGACCCCGCTAAACCTCTGTAGTTTCATCTCTTCTGATTGCTTTGAATCAAAGCATGGGAAGGTGAGGTGGCAGCAGTGGTCCAAATTTGACAACCTGTTGTGAAAGAAGCCTTTACAACCTGCACACAGTCCCTCCTTTTTGTCTGTCTCTCCACTCCATCAATGGAGATGTCTGTTTCTCTTCCCTCAAGCTGCCCAGTTGGAGCTGAGTTTGCATGGGATGGGAGTGAGATGTACGCTACTCATCATCCGATGACATCATTTAATATTTAATCAGCTGTAGTGTTTCAAATGCTTACGTTATGGATGGTGGAAGACTGGCACTGGCCAACAGGAAACGATGAAGGCCTTCAACTCTCTCCAAACCACAGCATAGCAGCATAGCATACTTCATAGAGTGATTTGCAATTCTGTTTTTCGTCTCTATTAGGAGTGAAACCTCAAAGTGGCAGTATGGGGAAAATGCTACCCAGGGGTAAGTGCAATTATTAGTCTCTGTATGTCTGTCTGTCTGTCTCCCCCACCCCCACATCTCTCTCTCTCTCTCTCTCTCTCTCTCTCTCTCTCTCTCTCTCCCTCTCTGGGTGCAGGGATGAGAGGTGTAAAAGCTGGAGGTCAGTGGAACTTCCACCAACATTTCTGAGCCCCTAACAGATTATGTCTTATCTCAGACTGCACTCAATTGACCCGTCATGAGCATGGTCTAAACTAATTTGCTCAACTAAATATAGCTTCAGATTAAGTTGTCTGGCATTTTTAGAATTAATTAAAAACTGAAAGTGGTGCAATCGTCAATGAGAAATCTGACTGAGATTCTGTCTTGCAATGCTCATCCTCCTTATTAATGATTTAATATAGACTCATATGATGCAACGTTTAGAGTTTTTTCCCACCATAGAGAAACGTGCTCCGCTATGGTGCTCACTGATCACTGATGTCTCATATCTCCCTGTGGTGTCTTGTTGTGGTCTTCCAGGGGCTGGTGCTCTTGGGATACAGGGAGGCTACGGAGCCAAGCCCGCCAAAACCGGAGGAGCGGGGGGTAATATTGATTGCCATATTTATATTTTTAGTGCTGCCAATCATCATTCATAATTGAATTTATGTACCATCATGACCTGTCTTTCTAATGAATCACAGGTGGTCGTTATCCAGGGGGGGCTCAGCAGCTTGGAGGAGGTGAGTTTCTCAAAGATAGAGCTAAACCACGTACACTGAGTCTACTGTACCAAACATTAGGGACCCCCCCCCCCCTCAGAACAGCCTCAATTCGCCTGGACATGGACTCTACAAGGTGTTCAAAGTGTTCCACAGGGATGCTGCCCATGTTGACTCCAATGTTTCCCACAGTTGTGTCAAGTTGGCTGGATGTCCTTTGGGTGGTGGACCATTCCTGATACGTGAAAAACCCAGCAGCGTTGCCGTTCTTGACACAAATCAGTGTGCCTGGCACCTACTACCATACCCTGTTCAAAGGCACTTCAATCTTTTGTCTTGCCCATTCACCCTCTGAAAGGCACACATACACAATCCATGTCTCAAGGCTTAAAAATCATTATTTAACCTGAGGCCCCTTCACCTACACTGATTGAAGTGACTTTAACAAGTGACATCAATAAGGGATCATAGACTGACCAGGTGAATCCAGGTAAAGGCTGTGTCAGGTGTTCTTAATGTTTTGTATTCTCAGTGTAAGTATTCTCTGTTTGATTCAGCTTGTGTTTATCTACTCTGTTTAATGTGTTATTTGTGTGTATCAATCTGTGACATGTCTCCACTGTCTTTCCTAAAGGGGGATACAGAGGCCCAGGAGGGGCCGGGGGTAGGGGAGGATATGGTAACGGAGGCCAGGGAGGCTATGGTAATGTCTACTACTTTACTTAACAAACAGTCTCTGAACAAGGCTTGTTAAGAGGAAATGTCTTAGTAACTGAGATTTACATGAAATCCACAATGGCTATATGCCAAAAATGTCTAACTCTTGCAGCAGTTTTCCTTGTTGATTTAAATATTCATTCATTTATTTTAATAAATGTCTACATAATATGACTTCTTCCCATTTGTCTGATTGTAGGTGCTGGTCTGGGAGCAGGAAATGGCCAAGGAATGGGGACGGGAGCCGGACTGGGCTCACAGGGTGGGAAACCACGTGGAGGTGGAGGTGAGTGAGACATTCAGGACAAGAGATGTTTTATTCCAAAGTTTGTACTAACAATGCTGAGTAAACATCATCTGTCTGTGTGTCTGTGTTTGTCAGGATACGGTGGTAATGGCTATGGCACACAGCCAGGTACGTGTTTGTTCTGTTACCTGGTATTTGTTTGTATAAAACACACAATATTTAAGATCCTCCAGTCCGTCTCCTCTGTCTCTGTCTGTTGGATCTAATCATAGTTAAGTTGAATTTGTGCCATTGTCTGTGAGTGCAGATTGGTTCTCATCTAATAAACCAGAATGTGACCTTGGAATAAAATAATAAAAACTCCAGCAGTGGTGATTTAAGCTTTCTGTTTGTGGTTATGTGGTTAAATGACATGATGTAAAGAGTTATGTGTTGCATGTCCGTTGACCTTGCTACTTGTCTTGTTGCTAGGTTACGGGCCTGGAACTGGAGCCAGAGGCTATCCACGACCAGGTAAGCAGCCAATCCCTGCTGGCCTGAACCATCTAAAGGCCAATACTATGGCCTACTATTTTACAAGCCAGGGTTCATATCTTTTACAGCTCACACCTCAAGCACTTCATTCATTGAACAAACTGTCAATCCCAATCAATAAATCAGTGGGAATTTCCATATCACGCACCTTACAAATTGTCATCTGCATACTGTACACTGCACAGTGTACATTAGCCAGCCGGGTCCTACATAGACACCAAGCATCTGTAAACTGGCTTTACAGATGTAGGATCTTCATTTGCAAAATTTGAGTTTTAAAAGATTTTCCACTTTGAAATTTCAGACTTAATTTGCCCTAATGAAAAATGTATCAACCCCTACATAAATGTCCATTAAACTGACTGGTTTTGTTGGGGATTTTTTAATAATGTTACTTAGATTGATGCACAGGTGCGTCAATTTACTCTTAAAGATGAATTCTAATCACATAATAATTCACATTTCCTGTCGCAGCAGGATTATTTTCCTGCTGTAGCAAACTGGCTGAAATTAAGATCCTACATCTGTACAAGCAATGTGGTTGATTGCTGCAAAGCCTCTGTACCTCATACCCTGCATGTGGAGTTTGATAATTCCAGTTGACAGTGCCCCTTTGCAAACATTAGGTGCTGGAGCTGGGTATCCCAATGGACAGGGATCTAAGGGACCAAAACCGGGTAAACTTTCCAATCCTGCTGTGTCCGTCCGTGTCCGCATTCATGTTTGTTTGTTTTTACCTGCGTTTTTCAGTTTGTGCCTTCATGTCTGCTCTTCGTGTTGCTGTTTTCAATCTCTTCTGTGTAATCAGTATTCATGCCTTTTGCTGATTCAGTCAGACATGGTGTAAATGCATGTTGTTTGCTCAGTGCATTAACAGGTGTCTATCTACTTACCATCAATGGTTGTCTTTATTGTTCGGCTGCCAAATTCTTTCAAATGGGCAGCCATATATATTTAGTTGTGGTGTGATTGGAATTGTGTTAGTAGTGAAGTATGTAAGTGGGTGTGTCCGTGTATGGTTATGTTCGTGGATCAGAGCATCGTATCTGCATGAGTCCGTCCTATAGTCACCAGTGTTGAGTAATCACTATTGTGGTCTTCAGGATATGGTGCAGGAGCTGGAGTGCCCAATGGACAGGGTGCTAAACCCAATGGTAAACATCTGCTACCCTGTGTGTTTGTCTGTCTATGTGTGTCTTTGTCCCAGTTTCTATAAAGGTGCATGTTGCATGTAGACACATTATGCCACAATCATGATAGCCAAGGACCTGCTGCATTGCCAGATGTGAAGGGCCCAAAAGCCCTTGTTCTGTTGTTCTTCAAGCACAGGGAGTCGAAAGCTATGGACCTGCAGCTCCACTGGGAAAGGAAGCTAAGAGTTCTGGTCCTGTAGCTCAGCAGCCACAGGGGGCCAAAGGTTTTGGACCGGCAGCTCCAAATGGCAAAGGGGTCAAAAGTTCTGGTCCTGTGGCATCCCATACACCGGAGGCTAAAAGCTTAGGACCTCAGATACCCATTAGGAAAGAGGGCAAAAGTCTTGGTCCTGCTGCTCCAGAACCACAGGGAGCCAAATGCTATGGACCTGCTGCAGTGGCAGATCGGAAGAGGGGTAAAGGTCAAGGTCCAGTAGCTCAGCAGCCACAGGGTTCCGAAGGTGTTGGTTCTGTGGTCCCAGAGTCACAGGCGGCTAAAAGTCTAGAACCTCAGGTGCCTGTTGGGAAAGAGGGCAAAAGTCTTGGTCCTGTAGCACAGGGAGCCAAACACTATAGACCTACGATACCAGATGGACAGGGAGCCAAACACTATAGACCTACGATACCAGATGGACAGGGAGCCAAAAACTATAGACCTACAATACCAGATGGACAGGGAGCCAAACACTATAGACCTACGATACCAGATGGACAGGGAGCCAAACACTATAGACCTACGATACCAGATGGACAGGGAGCCAAACACTATAGACCTACGATACCAGATGGACAGGGAGCCAAACACTATAGACCTACGATACCAGATGGACAGGGAGCCAAACACTATAGACCTACAATACCAGATGGACAGGGAGCCAAAAACTATAGACCTACGATACCAGATCGACAGGGAGCCAAACACTATAGACCTACGATACCAGATGGACAGGGAGCCAAACACTATAGACCTACGATACCAGATGGACAGGGAGCCAAACACTATAGACCTACGATACCAGATGGACAGGGAGCCAAAAACTATAGACCTACGATACCAGATGGACAGGGAGCCAAAAACTATAGACCTACGATACCAGATGGACAGGGAGCCAAACACTATAGACCTACGATACCAGATGGACAGGGAGCCAAACACTATAGACCTACAATACCAGATGGACAGGGAGCCAAACACTATAGACCTACAATACCAGATGGACTGGGGCTCGCTAGAGACTCCTCTTCACCTGCTGTTTTTTGTTTTCAGTCATCCCATTGTTAGTTGTCAACTGGGATGCATATCATCTTTTTTTTTTATTAATTTTTTTTTTTTTTTTTTTTTTTTTTTGTCATTTAGCAGACGCTCTTATCCAGAGCGACTTACATGTCATACATTTGTTTGTAATTTTTTTTCCCGTACTGGCCCCCCGTGGGAATCGAACCCACAACCCTGGCATTGCAAACACCATGCGTTGCAAACACCATGCTCTACCAACTGAGCTTCAGGGAACACCATCTTCAAGTTGTTTGTCTATGGTTTCCTTCCAAAAGTGTTTGTGAATGTTGCTCTTCATCTAATTACAATGTTTTAAATCTTAAAATGTATCTCAATCAGTGACTAACTCCAGGTGTTCATAGAAACCTGTCTTTAGTATGTCCATATCAGCTGTCTGTGCTTGCTAATGAATTTGGTATGGTGTTTTTTTCAAGTGTCATTTTAACATGTTATCTATGTTGTCTCTCCAGCGTCTTTGTCGTCCAATGTCTTTTAATCTTCATATGGGATGATTTGAGCGTGTACACTTCACTTACGCCTCAAATGAGTTCTCATTTACATTAACAGCCTTGATTTATCAGAATGAGTAGTTCTTGATTTAATATATCCAGATTGGAAAAGTATTTCATTCAGTTGTGACAAAAAACTTGAAGTGACCTTCAATTAACATTTACTTGACTTCTTAGCTGAACATGTTGATGTGTAGTGAAGGTATGTGAGTGTGTGATAAAATGTGTATAGATTTAGCAGGTGGAAACTTGTGGAATAGACACCGGCTGGAATGCACTTTTAACCAATCAGCATTCAGGATTAGACCCACCGGTTGTATAAAATGTGTATATACTGTACCTCTACTGGTTGTTTAGGGACTGGTGATGTTGGAGCAGAGCAACCTATTGAACAGGGTGCTAAAGGCAACCGTGTGTTTGCCTGTCGTCCCAACTGTAGCTCAGTGTGTGTGATCCTGTCTGTGTCTGTGCCCTGGTGTCTGTTCTATGTATCAGTGTTGCGCCACAGAGGACGGCTTGGTTCATTCAAAACTCTGACTTACATGCTAATCCGAATTCATCCCCCCGACTCTGACAGTCTAAATATAGAGTCTCTGCTACATTCTCAGTTTAGCTTCCGTTTAGAGTGAGTGTCACAGTTTAATAGTGAACACTGCTTGTTGCGTGCTGGGGTGTTCAATATGCTGGGTCATATTGGGTACTGAAGTATATGTATTGTTCATATTAGTTGCAGTACAAGTGTCGCTAAGACAGCATGCCCATGACTAACGTACAGATTCAACAACTTGTCAATATGTTAGCTTTTATGTCACGTGTTTGGTCTGTTTTTATATATTTTTGTACCTAATGAGTCATTGTTATGGTCTTCAGGATATGGTGCAGGAGCTGGAGTGCCCAATGGACAGGGTGCTAAACCCAATGGTAAACATCTGCTCTATCTCTATCTCTGTGTGTCTGTCTCTGTCAAAAGTTTAAACTCTAACAGCAGGAAGATATGACGTTACAGTAAATATATTATAATCAGATAGCTGCTGAGCACCCTGTTTTAGGTTGTGTTGAATAACCAGTATTATGGTCTCTAGGAAGTGGTCCAGGATGTGGAGTGCCCAATGGTCAGGGTGCTAAACCTAAACCCCATGTTGAACCTCTGTTACTCTGTCTGTTGTTACTCTGTCTGTTGTTACTCTGTCGGTTGTTACTCTGTCTGTTGTTACTCTGTCTGTTGTTACTCTGTTGTTACTCTGTCTGTTGTTACTCTGTTGGTTGTTACTCTGTCTGTTGTTACTCTGTCTGTTGTTACTCTGTCTATTGTTACTCTGTTGTTACTCTGTCTGTTGTTACTCTGTTGGTTGTTACTCTGTCTGTTGTTACTCTGTCTGTTGTTACTCTGTTGTTACTCTGTCTGCTGTTTCTCTGTCTGTTGTTACTCTGTCTGTTGTTACTCTGTCTGTTGTTACTCTGTCTGTTGTTACTCTGTCTGTTGTTACTCTGTCTGCTGTTACTCTGTCTGCTGTTACTCTGTCTGTTGTTACTCTGTCTGTTGTTACTCTGTCTGTTGTTACTCTGTCTGTTGTTACTCTGTCTGCTGTTACTCTGTCTGTTGTTACTCTGTCTGTTGTTACTCTGTCTGTTGTTACTCTGTCGGTTGTTACTCTGTCGGTTGTTACTCTGTCTGTTGTTACTCTGTCTGTTGTTACTCTGTTGGTACTCTGTCTGTTGTTACTCTGTTGGTTGTTACTCTGTCTGTTGTTACTCTGTCTGTTGTTACTCTGTTGTTACTCTGTCTATTGTTACTCTGTTGTTACTCTGTCTGTTGTTACTCTGTTGGTTGTTACTCTGTCTGTTGTTACTCTGTCTGTTGTTACTCTGTTGTTACTCTGTCTATTGTTTCTCTGTCTGTTGTTACTCTGTCTGTTGTTACTCTGTCTGTTGTTACTCTGTCTGTTGGTACTCTGTCTGTTGGTACTCTGTCTGTTGTTACTCTGTCTGTTACTCTGTCTGCTGTTACTCTGTCTGTTGTTACTCTGTCTGTTGTTACTCTGTTGTTACTCTGTCTGCTGTTACTATGTCTGTTGTTACTCTGTCTGTTGTTACTCTGTCGGTTGTTACTCTGTCTGTTGTTACTCTGTCTGTTGTTACTCTGTTGTTACTCTGTCTGTTGTTACTCTATTGGTTGTTACTCTGTCTGTTGTTACTCTGTCTGTTGTTACTCTGTCTGTTGTTACTCTGTCTGTTGTTACTCTGTTACTCTGTCTGTTGTTACTCTGTCTGTTGTTACTATGTCTGTTGTTATTCTGTCGGTTGTTTCTCTGTCTATTGTTTCTCTGTCTGTTGTTACTCTGTCTGTTGTTTCTCTGTCTATTGTTTCTCTGTCTGTTGTTACTCTGTCTGTTGTTTCTCTGTCTATTGTTTCTCTGTCTGTTGTTACTATGTCTGTTGTTACTCTGTCTGTTGCTTCTCTGCCTGTTGTTACTCTGCCGTCACTCTGTCTGCTGTTTCTCTGTCTGTTGTTACTCTGCCGTCACTCTGTCTGCTGTTTCTCTGTTGTTACTCTGTCTGTTGTTACTCTGTCTGTTGTTACTCTGCTGTCACTCTATCTGCTTTTTCTCTGTCTGCTGCTTCTCTGCCTGTTGTTACTCTGTCTGTTGTTACTGTCGGTTGTTACTCTGTCTGTTGTTACTGTCGGTTGTTACTCTGTCTGTTGTTTCTCTGTCTGCTGTTTCTCTGTCTGTTGCTTCTCTGTCTGTTGTTACTGTCGGTTGTTACTCTGTCTGTTGTTACTCTGTCTGTTGTTACTGTCGGTTGTTACTCTGTCTGTTGTTACTCTGTCTGTTGTTACTATGTCTGTCTGCTACATACAGTACTGCATGATGCTGGCATTTCTGTATGATATTGCCCTTCTGACAAATATCACACTCTAGTGTGTGGATATCAGCTGGTAACCTGCTATGATCTGTTAGGGATTTTTAAGTACACTGTTGCTGTACATTTTGACTGGATGCCTAACTTCCCTATTGAAATAGTTTTATTGTTGCTTTTGTGGTATTTGATGCAGTTTTACGCAGTGTTCAGACATGCATTCTTTAAATGGTATGTGGTAGTTACTAACCAGTGTTGTGGTTTTCAGGATATGGTCCAGTTGCTGGTATTCCTAATGGTGCTATACCCAGTGGTGCTAAACCCAGTGGTGCTAAACCCAGTGGTGCTAAACCCAGTGGTGCTATACCCAGTGGTGCTAAACCCAGTGGTGATAAACCCAGTGGTGCTAAACCCAGTGGTGCTATACCCAGTGGTGCTATACCCAGTGGTGCTAAACCCAGTGGTGCTATACCCAGTGGTGCTAAACCCAGTGGTGCTAAACCCAGTGGTGCTAAACCCAGTGGTGCTATACCCAGTGGTGCTAAACCCAGTGGTGATAATCCCAGTGGTGCTATACCCAGTGGTGCTATACCCAGTGGCGCTAAACCCAGTGGTGCTAAACCCAGTGGTGCTAAACCCAGTGGTGCTAAACCCAGTGGTGCTATACCCAGTGGTGCTAAACCCAGTGGTGCTAAACCCAGTGGTGCTATACCCAGTGGTGCTAAACCCAGTGGTGCTATATCAAATCAAATCAAATCAAATTTATTTTTATAGCCCTTCTTACATCAGCTGATATCACAAAGTGCTGTACAGAAACCCAGCCTAAAACCCCAAACAGCAAGCAATGCAGGTGTAGAAGCACGGTGGCTAGGAAAAACTCCCTAGAAAGGCCAAAACCTAGGAAGAAACCTAGAGAGGAACCAGGCTATGAGGGGTGGCCAGTCCTCTTCTGGCTGTGCCGGGTGGAGATTATAACAGCACATGGCCTAGATGTTCAAATGTTCATAAATGACCAGCATTGTCAAATAATAATAATCATAGTAGTTGTCGAGGGTGCAACAAGTCAGTAACACTAGAGTAAGTGTCAGTTGGCTTTTTCATAGCCGATCTTTGAGAGTATCTCTACCGCTCCTGCTGAGAGTTGAAAACAGCAGGTCTGGGACAGGTAGCACGTCCGGTGAATAGGCCAGGGTTCCAACAGGTCTGGGACAGGTAGCACGTCCGGTGAACAGGTCAGGGTTCCATAGCTGCAGGCAGAACAGTTGGAACTGGAGCAGCAGCACGGCCAGGTGAACTGGGGACAGCAAGGAGTATAGCACTATACCCAGTGGTGCTAAACCCAGTGGTGCTAAACCCAGTGGTGCTAAACCCAGTGGTGCTATACCCAGTGGTGCTAAACCCAGTGGTGCTAAACCCAGTGGTGCTAAACCCAGTGGTGCTATACCCAGTGGTGCTAAACCCAGTGGTGCTAAACCCAGTGGTGCTATACCCAGTGGTGCTAAACCTAGTGGTAAACCTCTGATACCATCCCTAAATGTCAGAGTCTCTATCTCTATTTCTCTATTGCTGTATCTTTCATTACTTGTAACAGAACTCAATGGTCATTGATAATATCTACAGAGATAACCATTGTTGAGTAACCAGTGTTGAGTAACCAGTGTTGAGTAACCAGTGTTGAGTAACAGTTGTTGTGGTCTTCAGGATATGGTCCAGGAGCTGGAGCTCCCAAAGGTCAGGGAGCCAAAGGCAATGGTAAACCTCTGATACCTTGTATGTGTTTACGTCCGTCTTCACTGTTTGTCTTTCTATCTCAAAGTTGAGGTTGAGCTTTCTGGTGCATGTTGTGTGGTAATTCCAAAGTTTGTAGCATATTATGCATGCATGTCTGTGTTGTATGGTACTCTATCTTTAGAACAAAATTGGTGATATGTTAATGAACACAACCAGCTAGTGTTCAAATCAAAATTGTATTTGTCACGTGCTTCGTAGACTAAGAATGAAATGCTTACTTACGGGCCCTTCCCAACAATGCAGAGAGAGAAAAATAGAAAAATAATAAAACAAGGATTAAAAACACTATGAGTAACGATAACTTGGCCATATACACAGGGTACCAGTACCGAGTTGATGTGCAGGTGTCCGGGGTGACTAGGCGACAGAACAGATAATAAACGGTAACAGAAGCATATGTGATGAGTCAAAAGAGTTGGTGCAAAAAGGGTCAATACAGTTAACCCAAAGCTACCCAGACTAACTATTTATCTAACTATTTATCAGTCTTATGGCTTGGGGGTAGAAGCTGTTCAGGGTCCTGTTGGTTCCAGACTTGGTGCATCGGTACCACTTGCCATGCAGTAGCAGAGAGAACAGTCTATGACTAGGGTGGCTGGAGTCTTTGACCATTTTTATGCCTTCCTCTGACACCGCCTGGTATAGAGGTCCTGGATGGCAGGGAGCTCAGCCCCAGTGATGTACTGGGCTGTATGCACTACCCTCTGTAGCGCCTTAAGGTCGGTGTTTGCTAGATATTTGTGCATGGCTATAAGCTATGTGATGAAATACTAGGATCAATGGCAGAATGTGCTGTGCAGGTGGTATTGATCAATTGTCTATAAGCAGTGTTGAGTAACAGTTGTTGTGGTCTCCAGGATATGGTCCAGGAGCTGGAGTTCCTACTGTATCTGGTGCTAAAAATGTTAAACTTTTGCTACCCTGGAGTTGTTTCTGTTTCTATGTTTATTTCCCTGTGTCAGAGGTGATCTGCACACTCTCACTGTATTGCATGTTTGGTGATACCAATATGAGTAGGTCTTTGTCAATTTTTGTGTCAAGACCATTTGAATAGATTTGAGAATGTAGCGATAAGTATCAGTTGTTGTGGTCTCCAGGATATGGTCCAGGAGCTGGAGTTCCCAGTGATCAGGGAGCCAAAGGCAATGGTAAACCTCTGATACCCTGTCTGTTTGTCTCTGTCAGTCTTTGTGCATCTTGTCTGTCTGTGTCAAGGGCAGCATGCATTGTGTTTGCAAATGATTTTGATTTATGTTTTGTTGTTGTAACAACTGTTGTTGGTTCCAGGATATGGTCCAGGAGCTGGAGCTACCAACGGTGCTAAACGCAATGGTAAACCTCTTTCTGAGTGTCACGGGTCTATCTCCATCTCTCTTTCTTTGTTGCTCTCTTATGATAAGATACATCACTTCTGTTTATAATGAGTACAGAGCCAAGATGAATTGAGTAACAAGTGTTCAATAATAGTTGTTGTGGTCTCCAGGATATGGTCCAGGAGCTGGAGTTCCCAGTGATCAGGGAGCCAAAGGCAATGGTAAACCTCTGATACCCTGTCTGTTTGTCTCTGTCTTTGTGATGCATTGCTGCATGTCTGTAACCTCAACTGTTTGTTACAATTAGCATATTGAAACCTTTGACATATAGAGTACCCAGGCCAGTGTGATAACACTAAATGTTGCTGCTGGCTTGGTCTGTTGTAGAACAGGGTTGAGTAAGAGTTGTCGTTGGTTCCAGGATATGGTCCAGGAGCTGGAGCACCCAGCGGTGCTAATCCCAGTGGTGCTAATCCCAGTGGTGCTAATCCCAGTGGTGCTAAACCCAGTGGTGCTATATCCAGTGGTGCTATATCCAGTGGTGCTATACCCAGTGGTGCTAATCCCAGTGGTGCTAAACCCAGTGGTGCTATATCCAGTGGTGCTATACCCAGTGGTGCTATACCCAGTGGTGCTAATCCCAGTGGTGCTAATCCCAGTGGTGCTATACCCAGTGGTGCTATACCCAGTGGTGCTATACCCAGTGGTGCTATACCCAGTGGTGCTAAACCCAGTGGTGCTATATCCAGTGGTGCTATACCCAGTGGTGCTATATCCAGTGGTGCTATATCCAGTGGTGCTATACCCAGTGGTGCTAATCCCAGTGGTGCTATACCCAGTGGTGCTATACCCAGTGGTGCTATACCCAGTGGTGCTATATCCAGTGGTGCTATACCCAGTGGTGCTATATCCAGTGGTGCTAATCCCAGTGGTGCTATACCCAGTGGTGCTATACCCAGTGGTGCTATACCCAGTGGTGCTAAACCCAGTGGTGCTAAACCCAGTGGTGCTATACCCAGTGGTGCTATATCCAGTGGTGCTATACCCAGTGGTGCTAATCCCAGTGGTGCTATACCCAGTGGTGCTATACCCAGTGGTGCTAAACCCAGTGGTGCTATACCCAGTGGTGCTAAACCCAGTGGTGCTATACCCAGTGGTGCTAATCCCAGTGGTGCTATACCCAGTGGTGCTATACCCAGTGGTGCTAAACCCAGTGGTGCTAAACCCAGTGGTGCTATACCCAGTGGTGCTAAACCCAGTGGTGCTATACCCAGTGGTGCTATACCCAGTGGTGCTAAACCCAGTGGTGATAAACCCAGCGGTGATATACCCAGCGGTGCTATACCCAGCGGTGCTATACCCAGCGGTGCTATACCCAGTGGTGCTAAACCCAGTGGTGCTATATCCAGTGGTGCTATATCCAGTGGTGCTATACCCAGTGGTGCTAATCCCAGTGGTGCTAAACCCAGTGGTGCTAATCCCAGTGGTGCTAAACCCAGTGGTGCTAAACCCAGTGGTGCTAATCCCAGTGGTGCTAATCCCAGTGGTGCT
Source organism: Salmo trutta (assembly GCF_901001165.1). Lineage (NCBI taxonomy): Eukaryota > Metazoa > Chordata > Actinopteri > Salmoniformes > Salmonidae > Salmo > Salmo trutta. The sequence continues at coordinate 24,443,702 of NC_042988.1, read as the reverse complement.
AATCCCAGTGGTGCTATATCCAGTGGTGCTATACCCAGTGGTGCTATACCCAGTGGTGCTATACCCAGTGGTGCTATACCCAGTGGTGCTATACCCAGTGGTGCTAAACCCAGTGGTGCTAAACCCAGTGGTGCTATACCCAGTGGTGCTAAACCCAGTGGTGCTAATCCCAGTGGTGATAAACCCAGCGGTGATAAACCCAGCGGTGATAAACCCAGCGGTGCTATACCCAGTGGTGCTAATCCCAGTGGTGGTAAACGCAGTGGTGCTATACCCAGTGGTGCTATATCCAGTGGTGCTATATCCAGTGGTGCTACACCCAGTGGTGCTAATCCCAGTGGTGCTAAACCCAGTGGTGCTAATCCCAGTGGTGCTAAACCCAGTGGTGCTATACCCAGTGGTGCTAATCCCAGTGGTGCTAATCCCAGTGGTGCTAATCCCAGTGGTCCTAAACCCAGTGGTGCTAAACTCAGTGGTGCTAAACTCAGTGGTGCTAAACCCAGTGGTGCTATACCCAGTGGTGCTAAACCCAGTGGTGCTAAACCCAGTGGTGCTAAACCCAGTGGTGCTAAACCTAGTGGTGCTATACCCAGTGGTGCTATACCCAGTGGTAAACCTCTGTTACCATCCCTAAATGTCAGAGTCTCTATCTCTATTGCTGTATCTTTCATGACTTCAGACAGAACTCAATAGTCATTGATAAGAGCTACAGAGCTAACTTGTATTGAATAACAGTTGTTGTGGTCTTCAGGATATGGTCCAGGAGCTGGCATTCCCAATGGTCAAGGTGCTAAACCCAATGGTAAACCATGGCTACCTTGTCTGTGTCTACGGCCCTATTCAATGTGCGTCTTTCTATCTCTAAATTGAGGTTGAGCTGAATGGTGCATGCTGTGTGGTTATGCCAATGTTTGTAGCATATTATGCTTGCATGGTCTGGTCATTTTTAGAACAGTTTTGAATAAGAGCTGTTGCTTTTAGGATATGGTCCAGGAGTTCCAAATGATCAGGGAGCCAAAGCCAATGGTAAACCTCTGATAACATGTCTGTGTCACACTCTGTCTCTCTGTATCAAAGTGGAGCTTCTTTGACTGTATGTTGCATGATATGTGCTACAAAAGTTGGTGCGATGTGACTCCTGAACGTTGAGAAGGATGAATATATTTGTGCATGGCCAGAGGGGAAAGGTCCCAGGGCAGCATGTTTTGTGCTCATGCAAGTGATTATTTACAATAAGTCAGTGTTGACAGTGTTGCGTAACAGCTGTTGTGGTCTCCAGGATATGGCCCAGGAGTCGGAGCACCCAACGGTGGTAAAATAAATGGTAAACCTCTTTCTGAGTCTTCATCAGTCTCTATTTCTCTGTCACTTTAGAGGTAAACTGGCTCCTTTCTCTTAGTCCACCAATCACTGGGTGACGCTCTTTTTCCTGGTCCTTCGAGCCAGACATTTAAGTACTCTGACCAATCCATCAGGCCAAATAAACATGTTATTACAGTGAAATGCTCTTATTATCAATAAGGTACAGAATCTCTGATGATAAAATCTACAGAGAAAACCTATGTTGAGTAACATTTATTGAGTAACAGTTGTTGTGGTCTTCAGGATATGGTCCAGGAGCAGGAGTTCCCAATGGTCAGGGTACTAAACCCAATGGTAAACCTGTGCTACCCTGTCTGTCTTCAATGTGTGTCGTCCATGTCAAAGTTGAGGTCGAGCAGGATCTTGCATGCTGTGTGATAATGTTACAGTTTGTAACATATTTTTGCATGCCTGTTGCCAGTTCATTGAGCATATTGTAGAATTTGACCGATCCATGGATGCTGGTCTGGTCAATTGTAGAACAGTGTTGAGTAAGAGTTGTTGTGGTTCCAGGATATGGTCCAGGAGCTGGAGCACCTAACGGGGCTAAAAGCAATGCTAAACCTCTGATACCCTGCCTGTCTGTGTTGCATGCTGTATGGTAATCTATCTTTAGAAGAGTATTGGTGATAAGCTCCTGAACACATCCAGCTGGTGTTTGCTAGATATTTGTGCATGGCTATAAGCTATGTGATGAAATACTAGGATCAAGGGCAAAATGTGTTGTGCAACTGGTTTTGATCAATTATCTATAAGCAGTGTTGAGTAACAGTTGTTGTTGGTTCCAGGATATGGTCCAGGAGCTGGAGTTCCCAATGGTGGTAAAATCAATGGTAAACCTAGTTTCTGAGTGTTACAGGCTCTGAATCTCTATTCATCTGACACTCTCCTGTGATAAGCTACAGAACCTCTGATGATCAGATCTACACAGCTAACTTGTGTTGAGTAACAAGTGTTGAGTAACAGTTGTTGTGGTCTCCAGGATATGGTCCAGGAGCTGGAGTTCCCAGTGATCAGGGAGCCAAAGGCAATGGTAAACCTCTGCTACCCTGTCAGTGTCTCTCTGTCAGTCTTTGTGTGTCTTGTCTGTCTGTGTCAAAGACAACATGTGTTGTGGTTTTGATTTTCTATAAGCAGTGTTGAATAACAGTTTTTGTGGTCTTCAGGATATGGTCCAGGAGCTGGAGCTCCCAATGGTGGGGCTAAAAGCAATGGTAATGCCAATTTAAATCTCTGGGTTTAAATAACTGGATGGCACTCATTATCATAACCTACAAAACTTTAGATAATAAATTCTACACCGCTAATTTGCTTTGACCCAGTGTTAAGTAATAGTTGTTGTGGTCTCCGGGATATGGTCCAGGAGTTGGAGTGTCTACTGGGCTTGGTGCTAAAAATTGTAGATTTCTGCTACTGGGTTGTTTCTGTTTCTCTGGCTAGTCTTCATCAGTGGTGATCTGCACATTGTTCTGCATGCTGGATGGCACTGCCACTGCAACAATTATGTCTTTGTCAGCTTTACAGTTAAGACCATATTGGAAGTAAGTCTCGCTTTAACCCGACAGAATGCCTGTAACTGTTCTGGAAAGGATGTAACAGAGCTTTTCAATGGTCAATTGTAAACAGTGTTGAGCAAGTAGTGTAAAGTAATCACGAGTGTGGTCTCTAGGATATGGCCCAGGAGTTCAGCAACCCAGCGGTGCTGAAAGCAATGGTAAACCTCTGATACCCTGTCTGTGTCACAGTCTGTCTCTGTCTCTGTCTCTTTCTGTATTGAAGTGGAGCTGTATATTTAGATCTTTAAAAATATATTTTTGGTGACATGAAATTTGCTGATATCCTCCCAAATGCTAGTCATCTAGTCTCTGTGATATTTTTTTGTGCATGGCTAAGAATCTATGTGTTGAATTACTAGGATAAAGAGCAGTGTGTTGTGGGAATGCAAATGGTTTTAAATAATCAGTGGTTGTAACACGTGTTGTGGTCTCCAGGATATGGTCCAGGAGCTGGAGTCCTCAATGGTGGTAAAAGCAATGGTAAACCTCTTTCTCAGTCTCTGGAACGTCACTGTGTCTGGGCACCACCCAGTGAGGGTTGGACACAGGGAGAGGTACTGTTTAAAGTGGGTCCCCTGTTAGGACAATGACACAGTAGGAGGAGACAGGGCGATATGTTTCTTATTTTAAACCACTCTCTGGGTGGTGTTGTTTTTCATGGTCCTTTGAGCCGGACACATAATATATAATAATATATGCCATTTAGCAGACACTGTTAACCAAAGCGACTTCCAGTCACGCATGCATACATTTTATAAATGGTTGGCCCCAGCGGGAATCGAACCCACAACCCTTGGTGTTGCAAGCGCTATAACAGAGGGACGCTGTTTCTATTATTATAAGCTACAGAGTTAACTTGTTTAGTGGTCTCCAGGATATGGTCCAGGTGCTGGAGTTCCCAGTGATCAGGGAGCCAAAGGCAATTGTAAATCTCTGTCTGTCCCTTTTTTCTATTTTCCTTTGTGGCTGTAATATTGTGTAGGTAGCACTGTCGAGTAACATTTGTTGTGGTCTCTAGGATATGGTCCAGGAGTGGGAGAGCCCAATGGACAGGGTGCTAAAGCAACCAAAATTGGTAACCCCATACAATCTAGCTGTCTGTGTGTTATATCCACCTGCATGTGCCAATCACTGTCGTTTGTAGCAATCACTTTGTGTCAATGGCTAAAGTGCCTTTGGAAAGTATTCAGACCCCTTGACTTTTTCCACATTTTGTTTACAGCCTTTTTCTAAAATGGATTAAATAAATAAAAAATCCTCATCAATCTACACACAATACCCAATACCGAGAACAGGTTTTTAGACACAGATCTGGGGAAGGGTACCAAAAAATGTGTGCAGCATTGAAGGTCCCCAAGAACACAGTGGCCTCCATCATTCTTAAATGGAAGAAGTTTGAAACCACCTTGTCTCTTCCTAGAGCTGCCCGCTCTACCAAACTGAGCAATCAGGGGAGAAGGACCTTGGTCAGGGAGGTGACCAAGAACCTGATGCTCACTCGGGCAGAGCTCCAGAGTTCCTCTGTGGAGATGGGAGAACCTTCCAGAAGGACAACCATCTCTGCAGCACTCCACCAATCAGGCCTTTATAGTAGAGTGGCCAGACCGAAGCCACGCCTCAGTAAAAGGCACATGACAGCCCACTTGAGTTTGCCAATAGGCACCTAAAGAACTCTCAGACCATGAGAAACAAGATTCTCTGGTCTGATGAAACCAAGATTGAACTCTTTGGCCTGAATGCCAAGCTTCACGTCTGGAGGAAACCTGGCACCATCCCTACGGTGAAGCATGGTGGTGGCAGCATCATGCTGTGGGGATGTTTTTCAGCATCAGTGACTGGGAGACTAGTCAGGATCGAGGCAAAGATGAACGGAGCAAAGTCAGAGAGATCCTTGATGAAAACCTGCTCCAGAGCTCTCAGGACCTCAGACTGGGGCGAAGGTTCACATTCCAACAGGACAATGGCCCTAAGCACACAGCCAAGACAACATAGGAGTGGCTTTGGGACAAGTCTCTGAATGTCCTTGAGCGGCCCAGCCAGAGCCCGGACTTGAACACGATCGAACATCTCTGGAGAGACCTGAAAATAGCTGTGCAGCGATGCTCCCCATCCAACCTGACAGAGCTGGAGAAGATCTGCAGGGGAGAATGGGAGAAACTCCCAAATACAGGTTTTAGCCTGTTATGAAGCTTGTATCATCATAGCCAAGAAGACGCAAGGCTGTAATCGCTGCCTAAGGTGCTTTAACAAAGTACTGAGTAAATGGTCTGAATACTTATGTAAATGTGATATTTACGTTTTTATTTTTTATAAATTAGCAAAAATGTCTAAAAACATGTTTTTACTTTGTCATTGGGCGGTATTGTGTGTAGATTGAGGAGGGGAAAAAACGATTTAATCAATTTTAGAATAAGTCTGTAACGTAACAAAATGTGGAAAATGTCAAGGGGTCTAAATACTTTCCGAAGGCACTGTATATGATAATACCCTTAATGAATGATGCACCGGACTTGTTGGCTCTATGTTCGTGTTCTAGAAGCACACTGGAAGCTTTTGATGAATCGCTTTAGGGATGGTTGACTTGAAATTTGACCTGAGTTGTAGGTTTGTCTTATTTTCACTGTGGCTTGGATTTGTGTAAACATATCTTTCTGTTTGGTCACAGTTTTGTGGTAAGCATGGATGTTGTGTGTCACAGGCTACGGCCTAATCACAGTGATATGTAATGTGCATGGATGTTGTGTGTCACAGGCTACGGCCTAATCACAGTGATATGTAATGTGCATGGATGTTGTGTGTCACAGGCTACGGCCTAATCACAGTGATATGTAATGTGCATGGATGTTGTGTGTCACAGGCTACGGCCTAATCACAGTGATATGTAATGTGCATGGATGTTGTGTGTCACAGGCTACGGCCTAATCACAGTGATATGTAATGTGCATGGATGTTGTGTGAAACAGGCTACGGCCTAATCACAGTGATATGTAATGTGTATGGATGTTGTGCTCCGCAGGCTAGGAGCCAATAGCAGTATTATGTGATGAGTGCTCGCTGTATGTTTTCCTCCACAGGTATCAGGGTCAATCACAATGCGATGAGTTTAGGGATCGTGTCGCTCAGTCTCAAGTCAATCACAGGGTTTTGTGCTGAGCTTTGTTGACTTATTCCACAGGCTACGGTGCTGGAGCTGGCAGCTATCCTGGGGCAGGAAACAACGGCTATGGAGCAGGTAATGGACCTGACACTGACAGACAGAAATCTAACCAACATCTTTTCTCCTTTCAATGGATGGCTCACTATTCTGTGGCATAAAGAAAATCATTGGAAACATTGCTAAATCTGGCACAGGTTCCATGTTGCCTCTTCACAGTACATTCTAATGCATGTTAGGTGATATAATTGAAATTATTTTAAAAGTAGATGATCGCTTGAGTAATGAATGCACCTATGCTACAGGTGTTGGACAAGGAGGATACCCCCAGAATGGAGCAGGCAAAGCTTTTCGCTTTGTCTTTCTATTTCTGTCTCTCTTTATATATCTTTGTCTCTTATATTTTTTCTATCTCAATCCATTTTTCGCTCTTTCTCGCTCTTGCTCTCTATCTCAGGTGCCAGTCTGGGACAGGGAGGATACCCCCAGGGTGGAGCAGGAGGATACCCCCAGGGTGGAGCAGGAGGATACCCCCAGGGTGGAGCAGGAGGATACCCCCAGGGTGGAGCAGGAGGATACCCCCAGGGTGGAGCAGGAGGATACCCCCAGGGTGGAGCAGGAGGATACCCCCAGGGTGGAGCAGGAGGATACCCCCAGGGTGGAGCAGGAGGATACCCCCAGGGTGGAGCAGGAGGATACCCCCAGGGTGGAGCAGGAAAACCAGGCAAAGCTGGCGGTGGTGAGCCTTTTACTTTGTCGCCATGTTTTTCTCTTTATTTCTCTCTTTCTTTCTTCTCTCTCTCTTTCTATTCAATTTTTTCTCTTTCACTCTCATTTGCCCTCTTCCTCACTCTTGCTCTCTCGCTCTCTCTCTCTCTCTCTCTTTCTCAGGTGCTAATCTGGGACAGGGAGGATATCCCCAGGGTGGAGCAGGCGGATACCCCCAGAGTGGAGCAGGCAAATCAGCGGGTAAGGCCTATTAATTATCACACTTTTGCACTCTCTAGTTTTAATTTTCTATCTTTCTTTGTTTCTCTTGCTCTCTTATTATCTCTCCCACCTTTCATTTTCTCTCTCATTTCCATTTGCCATCTTCTTCACTCGATTTTGGATCTCAGGTGCCAATCTCCTCTTTTCTCGTTATGAAATATCCCACAGTACTCTCTCTATGAATGATGTGCTGTGCTCTAATGTTTTTTGGTTGTCATCACAGGTTATGGTGATCAAATGGGAGGAGCATACCCCGGGGCTGGAGCGGGCAACGGCAATGGGAATGGTGAGTCAGCATGCTTCCCCTTGTCAAATGCTAAGGTTAAATTCCTTTATTAAGGTCAAATGCCTTAAAATATAAGTACAGTTAGAGGACACTGTAGACTGAAGTATAGAGCTGAGGTATTGACGATGAAATACGAGATTCAATAGATATGTTGGGAATGACTGAGGAGTACAGTAGCAGTGTGAAACATAGCTGACTCTAGAGACAGAAGACAACTGCACCAAAGTTGTCACTGAGAAGTGATCTTAAATGAGAGAAGACAGATCCTCAGGGTCTGTACCTCCAGGAAGTGACCTCGACTTCTTTTGTTCTCATGCAGGTGGAGGCCTACCTGGGGGGGCCAATGCAGTGCCTGCAGGTATTTGGCGTTGGCATGTCTGTCTGTCTGTCTGTCTGTCTGTCTGTCTGTCTGTCTGTCTGTCTGTCTGTCTGTCTGTGCATGGCATGCACCTGTCCTTCTCTATCTGTCTATCCTTCTGTCTGTACATGGCATGCACCTGTCCTTATCTGTTAACCTTTCTGTCCCCTGTACAGAAAGTACTGTTGTGGAAAACGTCTGCCACAACATTAAACAAGCCCACACTAAAGTTGGAAAGCTGCATGCAGTGTTGTTTGTGGACTTTGTTTGAGACTAAATGTCTGCTTTCTTGTCAAGGTTTTTAACATGCCCCCTCTTCTCCACAGGCTATGGCAATGGCTACGGTGCTGGTACTGGAGGCAATGGTTATGGAGCCGGTAGGTCTCATCATCTATAGCCTACCAACTAACATCTGTGGGTGGCTGACCAACTAACTGACCCGCTCACATACAGACATAATTCTAATTGATTGATGATTATAATTATGTTTCAGGGATTGGGTACCCAACAGTGTTAGCGGATGGTGCTGCTGGGCTGGGAGGCAAGGCAGGGAAGGGAGCAGGAGGTAACCATTCATAACCAGTAACAACTCATTCTTTTTTTTATTTCACCTTTATTTAACCAGGTAGGCCAGTTGAGAACAAGTTCTCATTTACAACTGCAACCTGGCCAAGATAGAGCAAAGCAGTGCGACACAAACATCACAGAGTTACACATGGGATAAACAAACGTACAGTCAATAACACAATAGAAAAGTCTATATACAGTGTGTGCAAATGTAGTAAGATTAGGGAGATCAGGCAATAAATAGGCCATAGGGGTAAAAAAATAATTACAATTTAGCAATTAAACACTGGAGTGATAGATGTACAGAAGATGAATGTGCAAGTAGAGATACTGGGGTGCAAAGGAGAAAGAAAAAAAATATGGGGATGAGGTAGTTGGATGGGCTATTTACAGATGGGCTATGTACAGGTGCAATGATCGGTAAGCTGCTCTGACAGCTGATGCTTAAAGTTAATGAGGGAGATATAAGTCTCCAGCTTCAGTGATTTTTGCAATTCATTCCAGTCATTGGCAGCAGAGAACTGGAAGGAGAGGCAGCCAAAGAGGAGTTGGCTTTGGGGGTGACCAGTGAAATATATATGCTGGAGTTCGTGCTACGAGTGGGTGCTGCTATGGTGAACAGTGAGCTGATATAAGGCAGGCCTTACCTAGCAAAGACTTATAGATGACCTGGAGCCAGTGGGTTTGGCGACAAATATGAAGCGTGGGCCAGCCAACGAGAGCATACAGGTCGCAGTGGTGGGTAGTATATGGGGCTTTGGTGACAAAACGGATGGCACTGTGATAGACTACATCCAATTTACTGAGTAGAGTGTCGGAGGCTATTTTGTATATGACATCGCCGAAGTCAAGGATCGGTAGGATAGTCAGTTTTACGAGGGTATGTTTGGCAGCATGAGTAATGCAAAGGATGCTTTGTTGCGAAATAGGAAGCCGATTCTAGATTTAATTTTGGATTGGAGATGCTTAATGTGAGTCTGGAAGGAGAGTTTACAGTCTAACCAGACACCTAGGTATTTATAGTTGTGCACATATTCTAAGTCAGAACTGTCCAGAGTAGTGATGCTAGACGGGCGAGCGGGTGCGGGCAGTGATTGGTTGAAGAGCATGCATTTAGTTTTGCTTGCATTTAAGAGTAGTTGGAGGCCACGGAAGGAGTGTTGTATGGCAATGAAGCTCGTCTGAAGGTTTGTTAGCACGGTGTCCAAAGAAGGGCCAGAAGTATACAGACAGAATGGTGTCATCTGCATAGAGGTGGATCAGAGAATCACCAGCAGCATAAATAATAACTCAATAATAACTCAATCTGGTAACTACTCTATTCTATGTGAACTTGACTCGCTCTCAGTAAGATGAGGAAGGTTAGTATCACTTTCTATGAGGCATATATACAAATAAGGCATTATAGTGCATTATAACATTTGCATGAGCTGTCATAACAACTCCTAATTTAGGATCTTACTTAGGCCTACTCAAAACAAATAACAATCGTTCAAAGTCTGCATTGAGAGAGGTAAGAGGTGTAATGTAACAGCGTGGATGCTAGGTGTAATGTAACAGTGTGGATGCTAGGTGTAATGTAACAGTGTGGATGCTAGGTGTAATGTAATAGTGTGGACGCTAGGTGTAATGTAACAGTGTGGACGCTAGGTGTAACGTAACAGTGTGGACGCTAGGTGTAATGTAACAGTGTGGACGCTAGGTGTAATGTAACAGTGTGGACGCTAGGTGTAATGTAACAGTGTGGACGCTAGGTGTAATGTGGTGTGGATGCTAGGTGTAACGTAACAGTGTGGACGCTAGGTGTAATGTAACAGTGTGGATGCTAGGTATAATGTAATAGTGTGGACGCTAGGTGTAATGTAACAGTGTGGACGCTAGGTGTAACGTAACAGTGTGGACGCTAGGTGTAATGTAACAGTGTGGACGCTAGGTGTAATGTAACAGTGTGGACGCTAGGTGTAATGTAACAGTGTGGACGCTAGGTGTAATGTAATAGTGTGGATGCTAGGTGTAATGTAACAGTGTGGATGCTAGGTGTAATGTAACAGTGTGGACGCTAGGTGTAATGTAACAGTGTGGATGCTAGGTGTAATGTAACAGTGTGGACGCTAGGTGTAATGTAATAGTGTGGATGCTAGGTGTAATGTAACAGTGTGGATGCTAGGTGTAGCAATTGTCACCCATTTGGAAATAACTCTGGACCATGCCAATGTTCTGCCAACCATGTCTTGTCAATATCTCCTAGTTGTCTTATGAGGGGTTTTCTTCATCACTTTAGGGGACCTCTATCTAACCACAGAGTTAACTGCCCAGGGGTTCATCGTTTGTTTTATTCCTCTGCTATTCTAGGTCTTGGCGCAGGAGGATATCCACAGGGACAGGAGAAATATGGTGAGGAAGTCACCCTGAGATGGAAGAAGAGGGGTCAAGAAGTGGATGTTTTCCCTAAAATGTCCTGTCTTGAAAAGATAGAGGGCATCAACAAGCAGGATGTACACATGGAAGGAGAATAACTTTCACCCTAATTGATGTCACTGATAACATCACACTCCAAAACATGCATGCTAACGAAAGTACTGAATCGCTCCCTGGACATGTCACAGTGTGATACCTAATCACTCACCCTAAACACTCCCAATTACCATCGGGAATGACCATCTGAAACATACCTGATCAATTAATCCATAATCATGTAATAATCCATAATCATGTGATAATCCATAAACGTGCACCATATGGATGACCCCTTTAACCAGACAGTTATGTTTGGAAAACGTCTGTTTCAGGAATGCCAGCTCATCAAAATATGCATGTTCAGCACATCATTCATGACATCATCTGAATGATTACATCTACATATGTCTTCATTCTAAAGGACACATAGCGAAACAAATTGAAGTCTCTCCATTTTATGATTACCTTCACACAATCATACACACATTCTGTGTTTCACTTCTCATCTGGCACACTCTCTATGCTCACTCTGATCAGCACTGTGTAATCTGTGTAATCCATCTCTGTTTAACTCGCGTGCCTCCTCCTTCATGCAGTACCCTGTGTGTGTCTGTAGGGGGTGCTGGCTCTGGTCCTGGTGGTGCTCTGCCTTATGGGGGCCAGCCTGTGGTCCCTGCTGGGCTGTGGCCTGATGGTGGGAAGTTGGGCGGGTACGGCCCAGAGCCCTACGGGGTTGCTCAGCCTATGGGGCTGGGACATGATACTGGCCTGGGTAAATACACTCTAAAGAGATGGGAGGGTGAACAAAGGAAGAACAAGAGAAAATAGAGGCAGAAAAAGGACTGAAAAAACTGAGTGGTCAGGAAAAATAAAGAGGTAGAGAGAGGCTGAAAAGTAGAGAGATGGAGAGAAGAGAAGGATTAGACAAAGAAAAAAGCAAGTCAGTGATGAACACTGAAGCAGCAACAGAGGGACTCAAAGGTCACTGTCAAAAACTCAAGGGTCACTGTCATTTTAAACATTTGCATACAGTTGATGCCATAATTGAGTCATATGTTTTCTATGCATTGATGTGGTCTGTGGGGTGGGAGGAGAAATGATGAGACTCTATAAGTGACCCTTGTGGTGTTCCACAGGGGGTGGAGTCAGTCAGCTTCCTTACAATGGCGCCCCAGTCAATACTGCTGGACTGGATGGTAAGAGCATTGTGTCCCAAGGATTTTTTTATATTACAATTCTTTGCTATGACTTGTGACCCTTCTTATACAGTGTGGATGTGTGAGGAAGAAAAATAAATGTTTGTGTGTGTGGTTGGGAATGTTTATGTGAGGTCTTGTTATAACAGTATTAGACACAATTAAATACACTTGTTGTAATAAACTCTCCCAGCAGGTGATGGAAGCTTCCCTTATGGTGCTCAGCAACTGGGCCTTGGTGGTGGTGATGGAGGCAAATCCTCTGGCAAATATGGTGAGACTGGTAGTGTGTGTGTGTGTGTGTGTGTGTGTGTGTGTGTGTGTGTGTGTGTGTGTGTGTGTGTGTGTGTGTGTGTGTGAGAGAGAGAGAGAAAGAGAGTATAAGAAAGAGAGACAGAGATTGTGTGTGTACTATGTGCTTGTTTGTGTGGTCATTTCTCTCTAAACCTGTCTTGCTTCTGCTGTCTCTGACTATCTCTCTAAAGGCAACGGTGGATTGCCGCAGGGTGCACAACAGGGTGCACAGCCTTATGGACCTGCGACTGGTGGTGGGAAACCACCTTGCAAAAATGGTACATCTTTGTGTACATGTCCGTTTGTCCTATATGTGTCGTCTGTCGCTATACGTATGTGTTTGTGTGTCCGTACGTCCGTCTGCTCATGTGCTATATATGATTTTGTGTGTTTTCTGTAGTATGTCTGAATGTGTTTGTCGTTGTTCCTCCTATTTACATGTGGGTACTTGTATCTTGTCGTTTCAGGAAACGGAGGGGGCTATGGAGCACAGCCAGCAGGTGATTAAACACACTCACAACCACAACCCCTACACTGCTTGCCAAGGGAAATGATGTGTGTGGTAACTGCTTAAGGTGTGAATGCATGTGGGTGAGGAAGAGCACACATTTTTCAGTGTTAGTCTGTTGTGCGTGTTCTGTGCGTGTCTTGTAAATGTCCCTTGTGTCTGTGTGTCCTGTTTGTGGTAACTATTGCTACAACTCTCATCTTGGCACTGCTTAGGCTATGGTCAAGGACAGCTGGGTGCAGGTCAGAGTGGCCCCTACAGTAACGGTAAGTTATAAAGTCACATTCCCTGACTGAAAGTCCTGCTCTCTTCTGTCAGAATAACCATATTAGTTCCTATCAGTGGAGGCTGATGAGGGGAGAACAGCTCATAGTAATGGCTGGAATGGAGTAGATCCATTCCAGCCATTATAGTAATTTTATTATAGAGAAAAAGCGGGAGATTATTGGTTGGAATGGAGTGGATGGAATGGAATGAAATGTGTTGCAGTCCATTCCATTGACTCCATTCCAGCCATTACTGTAAACCATCCTCCCCTCGCCAACCTCCACTGGTTCCTACATGTAACCAGGGATGAACATTAACACCGTTGCATTTTTGTTTGTTTTGTTGTTTTGTTGTCTGCTGAACTAACCAAACCTAAACCTCTGACTGTGTCTCCTTCAGGAGCAGGAGGGAAGGAAAGCAAATATGGTGGTGGTGGACTGACTGGATTCTTTGGAAATGGAGGATACAAAGGTGGGTGGGATGAGTGTTTGTTACTAATTTATGCTTGTCTCTGTGACTGAGCACATGAAGTCACCTTACTAGTAATTTAGATCAGAGCTTCTTGGCCTACCTTGTTTTATTGTTCTCTTTAACCAGCTGCATCACTCAAAATCATCTCTTATCTCTCTCTCTCTTTCTCTGTCCAGGTTAAGTCAATCAGCTGAGGCCTTCTTCAAGTGAATATTTGTTCCGTTCCATCATGTGTTCATTGTGATGTTTGTTGTTTGGTCTGTTGTTACATTTCTGTATTTGTCTGTTTTTTGGTTCATGGTCCTTGTCTTTTGTATTGTTGTGTGTCTGTCCCCTCTCTTCCTCTACTGTGTTTGGAGATTGTGTTGCCAGTGTGTTTGTGTTCATATCCATTTCACACTAAAGGTCAGAAAGCAACCGTATAATGTCTGTCAGTCTCCTCATTCTTTTAACCTTGGCAACAGTATGGTAAATGTACTGTACATGTGATGTGGGGGTTGAGTTTTAAGACTGAAGCTCTATGAGTTTAAATCAACACCAAATAAAATTCAAAGACCTGTTCCCAAATCCTGACACCTGAATTCTTCTGAGGTCATTATAAAGGGAGATATTCTCTGGGACATTGTGATGGATATTAAATACAGAAGATGTCATGTGTATGAAAAACTATTCCTTAGTACCTCAGTATGCTAGTGGTGTTTGTTCATGACATAGTACTTCTTATGTTACTGTATTGCTATTACTGACAATGTATCCCCAACGACCTTTATCATGTTCCACAACGGAAATAGTTTGGTCGTTATCTCAACACGCAGTTCGTTTCATTCGTCTTTTGCATGGCGTCACCTAAACTTCATCTGTGCACAGGAAACCATAGCCCTTCCTCTCAAGTAATGCAACTGTGCCTTCAAACAACTGATATCTCACATACAGTAAACGAAACCAAATGCAACAAAACATAACATAGCAATACAACACCTGACATAAAAAGAAATGACAGCTATGCACGTGCTCATCTTGCATCAACATGTACATATTGCCTGATTGTTAACTTCAGAGAACTTTGCATTTGAGACATAAAAGAGATCTCCCTGTGTGTGCTATAAGCATTTTATTAAGCATAAAGTAACCCAATCATTCAACAATTTTAAATTGAATGCAAGCTACCTTGTAAATAAACACAAACAAGTACAAAACAAGCAACTAATACTCAAATTGTTTTATTTTGTTTAAATGTAACCTTTATTTAACTAGGCAAGTCAGTTAAGAACAAATTCTTATTTACAACGACGGCCTACCCCAGCCAAACCCAGGCAATGCTTGGCCAATTGTGCGCCGCCCTATGGGACTCCCAATACTGGCCAGATGTGATACAGCCTGGATTTGAACCAGGGACTGTAGTGACGCTTCTTGCACGGAGATGCAGTGCCTTAGACCGCTGTGCCACTCGGGAGTTCGAAGATACAGTATAGAAAACAAAACACATTTTACCAAAACATTTATTTCATTATTTTAGGTTGGAGAAATCTACCTGAAAAAGATCTGGGGTTTTGACATGGATCACCATGCATACCTCTAAAATCGACCACACTCTCTGTTCCCTGTACTGAGGCTCTTGTTGCCATGGAAATTGGGTCCGTCCACCAACACTCCCATACTCACCAGCATGTCCTTTGGAATGAGACGGGAGTGGCGAGACACATAAACCTTCTCCAGGTGGGGATTCATAGGGGAGGGCACATAGTCCATACAGGCGGAGCCACCTAGACTGGGGGCACACACCACCTCCCACTTGTAGAACATTTGGCCATGCTGGAGGTTGCAGAGATCCTCCTTCACCCCGGCTGTCAGCTCCTTCTCACATTCTCCTAACAGGTCGTCGTTCCACTTGTCGTCCTCGTCCCACACCTCAAATCTCAGCTTCTTACTGGTTGACAGATCCACGGTTCCCAGGTCATAGCTCATTGCCCAGCTGGGGTTGTTGTTGTTGTAGATAACTGTAGTGCGTCCGATTGTCAGGCCTGCGAAAGCCACCTTCACGTAGCCGTCAGTGGCAGTGGTGTGGTCTCCCCACAGGTTGGCCCCTCTCTGAACAGTGATGACCACCCGCGCCAGGCCCTTGCGGGTGGGGCAGCAGTCGGCGCTCACCCCGGGGTTGTTGTGGCAGCTGCAGACGCAGGAGTCTCTGTGGTCACTTTTGATGCCAGTTTGACAGGGTTCAGAACAGTTCTTCCACAAGGCCTTCTCCAGGATGTAGTCGCTGATGGCCTTGCGCAGGTGCTTCCGAGCTGGGTTGGTGGTGGGCAGCAACTCATGGAGAGATTCCAGCGAATAGGAGACGATGTCCGGATAGCGTGGTAGGGAGCCCAGCCATTCCTTGTAGGAGGGGGGATTTTTTTCAGCAGAGAAGAGGAGCTCTGGTTCTGTGGTGTGGCCACCTTTCACCTCTGTGAACCTGTAGGGTGTCAGAGGGGGGAAAGGTTTTTGTGAGGGGCAATACACATTTCAGCAAGGGAGAGTATGTAATGATTAGGGAAGTGTGAAGAGAGAGAGAGAGACAGAAATAAAGAAATTGTGTGAGGGAGAATCTAAATGTGAAAGAGCAGCAGACTATAATTCCCCACCTATCATTGAAGACACTGGAGAAGCTGGCCTTGCTCTCTGTCTTAGACTTATCCTCCTGACAGTGCTTGAACTCAGTCTTCAAGCTGTTACTGTCACCCACAGTGGCAGACGCCTCCACATCCAGACACATCTTCACCTCCTCTGCACTGAGACCCTGCAGGCTGGCCTGGCACTGCATGATACTGGTCACAGACTGCACCGTTCCACCCAGGCTCACCTACACACAGGATGAGAGGTAGAAAGTAACGACTGTTCCCAGAGAGATGCCAGTAAACTGCACATCTAGGGGCAAACATCCCTCATTTTGATATGTAGTTTGTGTGCCTATTGCCTTGATGATTTATCACATTGATGTTGACCATCTCTCTCCCTCACCTTGGTAATGTAATGCGTGCCAAAGTTATCAATAAGCTTGTAATAACGTTGTTTGTTTTCTTGTTGATATATTTTGGGGAGATTCTTCACTGCTGTCTTGAATTCTCGGTGTAACTTGGGCTGGCCAGATACTCGATAGCTATTTGTGGAGAGAGAAAAGAGAGAGGGGGGTTAATATTGTATGGATACAGACAAACACTCATAAAATGAAATGATCACAGAAATATACCAGCCATAAACATGCAAAAATATACTTTTATTTACAATCCCCAAAGGAAACTGTGAGATGAGGTTTCACAGAGACACATGGGTAAAATGAGCTCATGCTGTGTGGGCCAACTGATGTTTACCTGTAATACCCGCAGGACACACTGTGGCTTGTGAAACTGAACTTGTCACTCTTGGTTTTCTCCATGGAGTACTCAGCCAATTTGGAGTTGGTTCCAGCGAGCATAAACTTCCCACTTTTTGATCCCTTCTTTAACTCTAGATTGACCTGCCAGTTATTCTCCACAGAAGAGCTACTGGAGCTGACGAGAGACTCACTGGAGCGATGGAGCTTACTGGACACTTTCATACTACACTGGTGGTTTGGTCTCCAATCCACCACAGCCAAAGGAAGCCTCTGTTTTTTCCCTTCCAGATAGGGATTCTCACAGAGGGTGCATGTCTTGTCTTTGCGTTTCCACACGTTCATGTCAATGACAAAGGCTCCTTTGCGTTTCATTTTGGTGATGTCAAAGCCTTCCCCTGCTAGGTTGGTTCCAGGAGCAAATTCTGCCTCTTTGCACTCATTGGCTGAGCCGATGGTGCATGATTGGCAACTGGGACGAGGAAGGGACAACATAAGCCCTGCCCAGAGGCACACTATCAATAAGGACATCCTGGATAAGGTGAGAAGATGTTTGCGACAGGCAGCTACAAGTCACTGTTTTATGCTGAAAAAAATATAAGTTATTTGTGAATTAAAGGGTAATTATTGTAATGAAGTAAACAATTATTGATAACCAAGATATAACATACATAACTTATTGCAAGTCAGCCTTCAAACGTAACCTACAGGCTAGATCATAAGCTAACGTTTACCATATTTTACACAAACGTATGAAAACTTGGTGCTGGTGTACATGGAACTTCTACATAAATATTCCCAATTTACATAATGGTTATTCTTGAATTCTACTTCCATGAATTGAATCCTCAATGGAAATTAATCATGACCCTCAACTATGAAATACATAATATGGTATAAGTATAACACTTGCATAAACTCAATCTTGTTCTGTTTCATCCCACTTGTTATGTATCCATTTCAAAGGCCACTCTCTTATTGACTGTACATATTGACTGCATATTGACTGTACTTATTGACTGCGTATTTTGTTCAATTTCTCTTTCTTTTGTTATCTAATGTGGTAGTAAATGTGTTACCGCAGCCTACTATCAAAGTCAAATCCAATTATTAGAATATGTGTACTCAAAATAATATTTTTGTCCATAGGCACATAACTATTTGTGTATGTTTCCTTTCTATAAAAATGGTGCAAAGCTAAACTAAATATACAGCATTAAAACTCACCTTTGACCAGTCTGTCCACTATGTGATGGATGTGAGAGTGAGAGGCTGGGCAATAATGTATCGTATTAAAGTTCCTTTTTGATATTGGAAAAGGTGTGTTCGTACTCAAACGGGACTAGCAAATGGAAGGTTGAGGGGATGTTGGTCTTAGTATAGACGATGATAAAGAGTGTCTGTCGCAGAAGAGAACATTCTGTGGTTTCAGAGAGTGAGAATTGAGCGGAAGAGGGGTTGGGGTGGTGGTCTGGTATGCTGCTCAGTGGAAAAATACGACAGTGGTCTTTCAGTTAAATGCCTTCATCTGACAGACCATTTACTTTGTCATTTCTCTGAAGTGGTGGTGTGGGTTGATAAAATGAAACTGTTGAGAAGATAATGATAGCCTACTAGGTCTAGGAAACCCTGGGTAATGTGATATAAGAAGGAATTTACCTTCTCAATTATAGAACTGCTAATTCAATATAACAAGCTACATGTATGTTCTGAAATGACCAAATATTATCAGTTTGTTAGTGTAAAAGAGGCAGAGCAATATGAGCTGGCCATAGATAACTGAAGGAAGAATGTTTTTTATTTTGTCAATAAAGTTTTTTTAATTTTCAATATGACATTACACCATTACACTAATAACAACAAACACATAACACACAACAAGACAGAAAACATGACAGCAATCAATCAATCAATCAATCAATCAATCAATCAAATGTATTTATAAAGCCCTTCTTACATCAGTCACAAAGTGCTGTACAGAAACCCAGCCTAAAACCCCAAACAGCAAGCAATGCAGGTGTAGAAGCACGGTGGCTAGGAAAAACTCCCTAGAAAGGCCGGAACCTAGGAAGAAACCTAGAGAGGAGCCAGCCTATGAGGGGTGGCCAGTCCTCTTCTGGCTGTGCCGGGTGGAGATTATAACAGAACATGGCCAAGATGTTCAAATGTTCATAGATGACCAGCAGGGTCAAATAATAATAATCACAGTGGTTGTAGAGAGTGCAACAGGTCAGCACCGCAGGAGTACATTTCAGTTCGCTTTTCATAGCCAATCATTCAGAGTATCTCTACCGCTCCTGCTGTCTCTAGAGAGTTGAAAACAGCAGGTCTGGGACAGGTAGCAAGTCCAGTGAACAGGTCAGGGTTCCATAACCGCAGGCAGAACAGTTGAAACTGGAGCAGCAGCACAACCAGGTGGACTGGGGACAGCAAGGAGTCATCAGGCCAGGTAGTCAAGAGGCATGGTCCTAGGCTCAGGTCCGAAAAAGAAAGAAAGCACCCTTGAAGCATACAGTACCAGTCAAATGTTTGGACACACCAACTCATTGAAGGGTTTTTCTTTATTTTTACTATTTTCTACATTGTAGAATAATAGTGAAGACATCAAAACTATGAAATAACATATATGGAATCATGTAGTAACCAAAAAAGTGTTAAACAAATCAAAAAAATATATATATTTGAGATTCTTCAAAGTAGCCAGCCACCGTTTGTCTTGATGACAGCTTTGCACACTCTTGGCATTCTCTCAACCAGCTTCATGAGGTAGTCACCTGGAATGCATTTCAGTTAACAGGTGTGCCTAGTTAAAAGTTAATTTGTAGAATTTCTTTCCTTCTTAAGGCGTTTGAGCCAATCAGTCGTGTTGTGACAAGGTAGGGGTGGTATACAGAAGATAGCCTTATTTGGTAAAATACCAAATCCATAGTATGGCAAGAACAGCTCTAATAAGCAAAGAGAAACGACAGTCCATCATTACTTTAAGACATGAAGGTCAGTCAATGCGGAAAATATCAAGAATTTTGAAAGTTTCTTCAAGGGCAGTCACAAAACCATCGAGCTCTATGATGAAACTGGCTCTTATGAGGACCAACACAGGAAAGGAAGACCCAGAGTTACCTCTGCTATAGAGGATAAGTTAATTAGAGTTACCAGCCTCAGAATTGCAGCCCAAATAAATGCTTCACATGAGACTGCTTGAATCAGGCTTTCATGGTTGAATTGCTGCAAAGAAACCACTGCTAAAGGACACCAATAATAAGAAGAGACTTGCTTGGACCAAGAAACACAGGTAATGGACATTAGACCAGTGGAAATCTGTCCTTTAGTCTGAGTCCAAATTTGAGATTTTTGGTTACAACTGCTGTGTCTTTGTGAGACGCAGAGTAGGTGAATGGATGATCTCCGCATGTATGGTTCCCACCGTGAAGCATGGAGGAGGAGGTGTAATGGTGGGGGTTATTTGCTGGTGACACTGTTAGTGATTTATTTAGAATTCAAGGCACACTTAACCAGCATGGCTACCACAGCATTCTGCAGCGATACGCCATCCCATCTGGTTTGCGCTTAGTGGGACTATCGTTTGTTTTTCAACAGGACAATGACCCAACACACCTCCAGGCTGTGTAAGGGCTATTTGACCAAGAAGGAGAGTGATGGAGTGCTGCATCAGATGACCTGGCCTCCACAATCACCCGACCTGAACTCACTTGAGATGGTTTGGGAAGAGTTGAACTGCAGAGTGAAGGAAAAACAGCCAACAAGTGCTCAGCATATGTGGGAACTCCTTCAAGACTGTTGGAAAAGCATTCCAGGTGAAGTTGGTTGAGAGAATGCCAAAAGTGTGCAAAGCTGTCATCAAGGCAAAGGGTGGCTACTTTGAAGAATCTAAAATCTAAAATATATTTTGATTTGTTTTACACTTTTTTTGGTTACTATATGATTCCATGTGTATTATTTCATAGTTTTGGTGTCTTCACTATTATTCTACAATGTTGGGCGAGCGGTTTTCTGATGTCAACGTTGTGAACTGACTGCCCCATAGTGGCGCTGGGGTTATGGTATGGTCAGGCATAAGCTACGGACAACGATGGAAGTTTGAATGCACAGAGATACTGTGACAAGATCCTGAGGCACATTGTCGTGCCATTCATTCGCCGCCATCGTCTCATGTTTAAGCATGAAAATGCACGGTCCCATGTCGCAAGGATGTGCACACAATTCCTGGAAGGTGAAAATGTCCCTGTTCTTCAATGGCCTGTATACCCACCAAACATGTCACCAATTTAGCACGTTTGGGATGCTCTGGATCGATGTGATGACAGCGTGTTCCAGCTCCCGCCAATATTCAGCATATTCGCACAGCCATTGAAGAGGAGTGGGACAACATTCCACAAGTCATAATCAACAGCCTGATGAACTTTATGCAAAGGAGATGTGTTGCGCTGCATGAGGCAAATGTTGGTCAAACCAGATACTGACTGGTTTTCTGATCCACGCCCCTACCTTTTTTTAAAGATACCTGTGACCAACAGATGCATAGCTGTATTCCTATGTGAAATCCATAGATTAGGGCCTAATCAATTTATTTCAATTAACTGATTTCATTATATGAATGGTAACTCAGTAAAATCTTTGAAATTGTTGCATGTTGCATTTATATTTTTGTTCAGTTTAATTAAAAAAGTGTTCCCATATCAGACAGAATTTGAAGGAATAATGTTAACCAGCCCACTCTCAGTTGAGCCTACCAAGTAGGCTGCTAATTTCCAAATATAGTAGGAAGTTAAACCATGTTTGAGGGAGATTCCACTATCTTAGCTCCAAGCTTAATTTTGATGTGTCAATCAGAACTATCAAAATAGATACAATGGCATCAAGTCTCTCATATGAAGAGACTGACATTTATGGCATGTTACACCCATAGGGTCACCTCGTAGGACAACTATTGAAATGTTAAGACTGGCCGACTGGGAGACTCATAATGTTATTCAAGTTTAGATATGAAATGATACTCATCTAGAGAGAGAGGGAGTGAAAGAGCGGGAGGGAGAAAAAGAAAGAGAGAGAGTGCAAAAATATCCTCTGTGTACAACGTAAAACACCAAATAATGCATGCAGAGCAGAATTAAGCCGATACCCACTAATTATCAAAATCCAGAAAGAGCCGTTAAATTCTACAACCACTTAAAAGGAAGCGATTCCCAAACCTTCTATTACAAAGCCATCACCTACAGAGAGATGAACCTGGAAAACAGTCCCTTAAGCAAGCTGGTTCTGGGTCTCTGTTCACAAACACAAACAGACCCCACAGAGCCCCAGGACAGTAACACAATTAGACCCAAGCAAATCATGAGAAAACAAAAAGATAATTACTTGACACATTGGAAAGAATTAACAAAAAAACTGAGCAAACTAGAACGCTATGTGGCCCTAATCAGAGAGTACACAGTGGCAGGATAACTGACCGCTGTGACTGACCCAAATTTAAGGAAAGCTTTGACTATGTACAGACTCAGTGAGCATAGACTTCCTATTGAGAAAGGTCGCCGTAGGCAGACCTGGCTCTCAAGAAAAGACAGGCTATGTGCACACTCCTCACAAAATGAGATGGAAACTAAGCTGCACTTCCTTCCCTCCTGCCAAATGTATGACCATATTAGAGATATATTGTCCTCAGATTACACAGACCCACAAAGAATTTGAAAACAAATTTGATAAACTCCCATATCTATTGGGTGAAATACCACAGTGTGTCACAGCAGCAAGATTTGTGACCTGTTGCCAAAAGAAAGGGGCATCCAGTGAAGAACAAACACTATTGTAAATACAACCCACATTTATTTATTTTCCATTTTGTACTTTAACTATTTGCACATCGTTACAACACTGTATATAGACATAATGTGACATTTGAAATGTCTTAACTTTTTTGGATCTGGTGAGTGTAATATTTACTGTTCACTTTTTATTGTTTATTTCACTTTTGTTTATCTATTTCACTTACTTTGGCAATGTAAACATATGTTTCCCATGCCAATAAATACCGTTGAATTGAATTGAGAGAGAGCGAGAGAAAGAAAGAGAGTGTGGAAACAATATTTTAGATTCATATTTAGAGAAACATTCATATGCTCTTAGTAACTAAGTTATTACTTTTTGGTAAACAATTTTTTTTTTTATTGAATCACAATCTATACAGTCAATTAGAATTATTAAGCATACCTCCAACAATATAGGGACAACATATTTTCTCTACTTTGCCCTCTCTCACAACTACAGAATCATTTCAGATAGAAACGTACCCATATAATAATATAATACATGAACACACCCATGAACACAATTCTGCGCTCCAATTGGTTTAGTAATGGCGTGTTCATGTTATAGGCTTTCCTATTGGCTAATGAAGGATGAACATATAGAGTGCAAGCTGCGAGGGCAGGTTGATTGACATGGCTCCCGCCACCCTGACTGGCACCACATTCAACCTTTCACCTTCTTATCCAATGTGCATTTTTGTGTATTTTAAAATAAACTTTGCTGTTGTAGGCCTAAATGTGTTAACTACGTGAAAGTAATTAGAAAAATACATAGAAGATGTAAGATTAATGTACAAATAACTGTTTCTTCTTCATGTTTCCTAAATTCTAGAGAGGATAGCCTAATTATTGGTGCATCCATTATTAAACATTATTCCAAAAATAATACCAGACAGTGACTGGTGAGGTATTTATCCCTGTCTCCCTTGTGCTGTTTTCTCATAAAACCCCAGTGTCAGTCCCCCGCAATAATTCTCTTCAGTACCGCTCTATACCCACATTGGATTAGAGCGTCACTGTCCGGTACAGGGCATCAGTCATCCGATGCGAGGGACTCGACGCCGGTGAACAAACGAGTCACATTTAACAAGAGTTTGGACGGAATCTTTATGGGAAATGGGGTTACCAATACGAGAGAAGATCTGGACACGAAAATCTGTATTTTTTGGTGTCGGATTGACATCTTCCTTATCCATATTTGTTTGAAATCTCCAAATCACAGCAGTAGCACGCTAACGCGTTCCATCGCACTACATCTGTAGTTGTTGGTCGGTGACAAACTAGCTACCGTTAGTTAGCTGTAACCAGAATATGGATATTTTTGTAAATACAATAGAGATGATTGTGCGCGAGCGTTTAGCTGCTTTTACGTTATGACCTGCTAACGTTAGTCCTGTATTGGAAATCTGACCGCTAAACCCATTCCTCTGTAGTCAGTGGTATCAAGGTGATGGATGGAAGTAGCTAAGCTAAAGCCACTGGACTTGTGAACCGGTGCAGATGAACTAACTATGGCTAATGATATGTGCCGTGGAATGTTGTACGCTAGCTAGCGACACATTGAGAAACTAGCTAGCAGCTACCATGAATTATATTGTGTTAGCTAACCTCCGACAGATGTTGGGTGTTATGTCGGCAATTAAATGTAATATGTAATGTATACCACGGGCTTACACCATGTATGTGGTTGGCCTCGTCCTTGTCAACCCCTGTGGTTGACACAAGTATCGGTTTTTAAAAGCAAACAGCGGGATAAAAACGCTGTCACCGGTAGTGGTGCTGAAAAGAAAGAACATATTTTCTGTCGCTAGCTCGCTACAGTATTGTAGCTATGGGAGCTAGCTAGCTATGTAGCTAGCAGCACATTATAGTTAGCTACCCCCCCAGATTTGATCAATGGTGTCTAATAAATTTTTATTCGCAATAATTCTACTATATGTGTATATAGGTGTACAGTCATTATTTTACTTTTTTGGCGGCGTCGTTTTAACTATTTTGGTTGCTATGGCATTTTTAAATGGACCCAGACTATTAGACTGGGCGAATTCACCTCCTCATCTTCAATTCAACAAATACGTCCTGACTGGATACCGACCAATATCTTCTGTCCAAGACTGTATAAGAAGCCTTTTTTACATGCACAACGAACTGGGAAACATATACACACATGGTGAGTTTAAATATTTTGGGATGAACTTGCTGGCTGGCTAGCTAAATTTCTCTAGAAATAAATGAGTGGGTTTGCTAGCTAGCTAGCAACAGAGCAGTGCAGATCTTGCCTGGGTAGAGGCTTTGCTATGGAGCGATTTCAGTGCCAACAGAAACGATTTGAATTCAATATTTTTGTATTAAGATATTGAATTTAAATTCTATATTTTTCGATTTGTAATGCACAAATTGAGTTATTGAATTCATAAATTGCACTTGTATTTCATGATTTGAAACTGAATTGAATGAATATTGCATTCAGTTTTAAAATTCAATTTCAATTCCATTAAATATTGAAATACAATATTTATATATTCCATTTCAATATTGTATATATTGCTTTCATTGTCTGTGTATTAAGTTTACAAAATATAATTTCAAGTTTAGCAAAGTTTCTTATATTCAACTTCTCAGATGCATTCAGATTCAAATTCAGTTCTTTAAATTCAGATTCAAAACCAGAGACATCATCCTGTTACTTTGCTAGCAAGGAATGGTAGAAAATAACAGATAGAATCACACGCTCCAGGGTTCTCTCCAGGATATTTTAACAAGGTGGCACAGCATCCCCACTTACATTGGGGAGAACCGTGCGCTCTGTGTTAAACAGGTTTCAGGCATTTTCTAAAGCCAATGTGTCATGTTGAATTTATCTTCTTCCAATGAATTTGGCATTTGAACTCTTTGGGCTATAAGCTATTATGACCCCTTTGCTGAAAGCTAAAACTTGGAACATGGTTGTGGTTTCTGTGACCATGCTTATGTGATGAGAACCTTGCCTGAGATCTGAAGATGTGTTAGTTTGACATGTTAGACATATTAGTTTCAAGTCTCCGGCAAGGGTACTCATTATAATGTGAGTGACTGGGTGAAGACTTTGTTAACCTGCTGAGCTAAAGCCTAGGCATTGGTTCTGTGACTTGGATGGGTCTCTTCAAGGAGGAGGTCAAAGGGGGGTGAAGTGTAACAGGTGGTTCATGGACCATGCTTGCATGATGAATACACTGAGACCTGAAAAGTTGCATTGTCTGGCACACAGGAGACCTGGGTTAGAACCTAATCATGTCTTCCGGTCTCAGGCAAGGTTGTTCATCACATGCATGGATCACCAAACCACCGCTGTTGTGCTCTCATTAAATATGGTAAACAGATTCTTATGTTTTGTTTGCCACAGAAAGTGTTGTTCTATAGTAGGCCTGAGTTCAAACCCAGTCAGTTATATTGGTGCCGTGAGTATGAGGTAAAAGGTGGGTGAAATGTAACCGAGATCCACACTCTTTTAATGAGTAACCTTTATTTTTTATTGAACCTTTATTTTACTTGGCAAGTCAGTTAAGAACAAATTCTATTTTCTTCAATACTGGGCCAATTGTGCGCCGCCCTATGGGACTCCCAATCACGGCCGGATGTGATTCAGCCTGGATTTGAACCAGAGACTGTAGTGCTGCCTCTTGCACCGATATGCAGTGCCTTAGGCCCCAGCGCCACTCAGGAGCCCTTGCTGGAGACTTGAATACTTGTTAGCTTCCTGAACTCATCCATATGGGATTTAGCTAAGTGGGCTAACACAGTCTTATGACATGCTGGAGACCTGGTTCGAACCCAGCCAGTCACAAGAGCAAGATTAAATAGGGAGTGGAAAAGCTATCCTCAGAAGGGCTATGACAGGGCAATTCAACTATATTCTTATGGGGGCCAAATTGCATTTATTTTTGTCACACTCTCTTACGTGTCCTGCGTGTCCTGTGTGCATCATAGAGGGGAACAGAAGGCACGACAATATTCAAGAGTCTTAGAGAGATCCCCATTGAGGAATGGGGTCATAATAGCTTATAGCCAAAATGGTACGCATTTTAGAGCCAAATGAATCGGAAGAAAATAAATTAAACATGCCACATTGGCTTCAGAAACCGCCGGAACCCTGTTCAACCTGTATACGTTTGATTCTATCTGTTAACTTCTACCATTCCTTGCTGACAAAGTACCAGGATGTTGCCTCTGGTTTTGAATCTGAATTTAGAGAACTGAATTTGAAAATGTATTTAATTCAATTGAAATTAAACTTTAAAACTATTAATTCAATTCAGTTTTCAATCATGAAATACAAGTTCAATTTATTTATTAAATTATTCAATTTGTGCATTACAAATAAAAAAATGTTGAATTCAAATACAGTTTCTGTTGGCACTGAAGTCGCTCCGTACTGTGACCAGTGACAGCAGCCATGGAAAGGGTTAGCTGGCTAGCTAACTAGCAAGCAGCTTGCTATTGTAGTTAGTTGAATCACAGTAAGTTGCCATAGGCAAAACCAAAGACAAATCTCATCAGCAGCTGATGACTAATATAATAAGCTTTATGTAAAGTTTTGGTTGCACCTGGTAGTACATTACAGCACAGAATAAACTGGTAATAACGTGGTAATTATGTCAGAAAGTATGGTAACAAGTTATAGATAATCACAATGAATTTGCCCACATACTCTTATAATTTCAGTATATGTGTTGGGCAGAGAAGGAGAAGGCTGTCTGTGTCTCTAAAAATCCTCTTCATTTTCAGATTTAAGTGACCAAGATTGCATATGAAACCATGGTCTCTAGCATAGGATTCTTGATGACCTCAAGTAGCAAGTTGACTTCACGGTATAAAGGATGCTCGTGTACCAATGGAGTGTTGAGTTTTAGTGTCAGCCAACTCCTTCCATTTTACTTACAGCACATCCTGCCAACAGTCATTAAAACAGACAGGATTAGTGATCACCAGGGCAGGGGGGAATTTATGCCTGAAAGGAAGAGGAATCCTTTATTAGGACCAGGAATGATTGATTGATTGGCAGGCAGCTTAGCCTCTCCCTTACTATGCAATTGTCATTCAGAGAAAAGTAATTAAAAGAAAAAGGATGTTCAGAGAAAAAGGTTTGTCATTCAGAGAAAAAGGTTTGTCATTTAGAGAAAAAGGTTATTGCAATATTCTTGCAGCATAATAGCATTCAGAAAATAGGCTACATAAATACGGATGTATGACTCATTGGGTCTCATTGGGTAAAAGCGTCTGCTAAATGGTATATATTTATATATATAAAGTTGGTGAAGTCACACAGGTCCCATTTTTTGTAATATATGGCACCAAATAAGATCACACAAATTGAGTCTAAATGTTACATTTGCACAATATGTTCAACAGCTGGAATACTTTTGGATAGAAACACGCAACTCCTGTCTAAAGAGTAGCAATCATACTTTGGACCGATTAGGCTGTGTTTACACAGGCAATCCAATTATATTTTTACACTAATAGTTTTTTTGGCCAATCAGATCAGCTCTGAAAAATATCTAATGTGATTGGTCAAAAGACCAATTAATGGAAAACCCCCAGAATTGGGTTGCCTGTGTAAACGCAGCCTGAGAGAGCCTGTCCAGTTATACTGTTCAGTAGTGCTGAGCGGGGTATGGAGGGAGGGTGCAGAAGAAATCACACTCAAAATAGATGTTAGATAGGAGGCTGGTGGGAGGAGCTATAGGAGGACAGGCTCATTGTATTGGCTGGAATGGAATAAATGGAACGGTATCAAACATGGAAATCATGTTTGACTCCATTCCATTTATACCATTCCAGCCAATACAATGAGCCTGTCCTCCTATAACTACTCCCACCAGCCTCCTCTGGTGTTGGATTGCATTGGCTGTATCACCTGGTCAGGACAAATGATTTTACATTCGGAAAAGCAGAGTGAGCGAAAGATGGGGAAGAAGGCAGGATGTGGAGGAGAGTGATATGTGTGTATCAAATTTCAAGGACCTGATTTTGCTCACCAAGCACATTCCAATAGCCTAAGTGAAGCAACCTACAACACTTCTTTAGTTTAAGAGCAATTCCATGGTAACAGAATTACGCTGCGATTTTTCACAGGAAAGAACTGTGGTCTTTGCATCTGCACTGTTTTTCCAGTAAATGTTTTAATTGTATTTACTGTGCAGGGATCTCCCAAAGACCATAAGAGAAGAAAAAAAAAACAGAGCCTTCAGAAAGTATTCATACCCCTTGACTTTACCGCTTTTGTTTTTGTTACAGATTCTTATGCTTTTGTTTGCCACAGAAAGTGTTGTTCTATAGTAGGCCTGAGTTCAAACCCAGTCAGTTATATTGGTGCCGTGAGTATGAGGTCAAAGGTGGGTGAAATGTAACCGAGATCCACACTCTTTTAATGAGTAACCTTTATTTTTTATTGAACCTTTATTTTACTTGGCAAGTCAGTTAAGAACAAATTCTCTCACCCATCTACACACAATACCCCATAATGACAAAGTGAAACATGTTTTAAACATTTTTGCAAATGTATTGAAAATGAAATGCAGAAATATCTCATTTAAATAAGTATTCACAACCATGAGTCAATATTTTGCAGAAGCACCTTTGGCAGTGATTACAGTTTTGAGTCGTCTTGGGTATGTCTGTATCAGCTTTGCACATCTGAATTTGTTTTTTTTCTCAAGTTCTGTTAAGTTAGATGGGGAGTGGCGGTGAACAGCAATCTTAGTCTTTCCACAGATTTTCAATAGGATTAAAGCATTCCAGCGTTGCTTTGGCTGTATGTTTGAGGTCATTGTCCTGTTGGAACGTAAATCTTCTCCCCAGTCTAAGGTCGTTTGCACTCTGAAGCAGGTTCTCATCAAGGATTTGCCTGTATTTGGTTCCATTCATTGTTCCCTCTATCAGTCTCCCAATCCCTGCAGTTGAAGAGCATGCCCATAGTATCATGCTGCCAGCACCATGCTGCACAGTAGGGATGTTGTTAGACGGCTGATGTTCTGTGCCTGGTTTTCTCCAGACATAGCGCTTTGCATTCAGACCAAATAGTAAAATTTGTCTCATCAGACCACAGAATATTTTGCCTTATGCTATCAGTCTTTCACGTGCATTTTTGCAAACTCCAGGCATGCTGTCGTGGATTTTTCTCAGAAGTGGCATCTGTCTGGACACTTTCCCTTAAAGTGCTGTAGAGACTGTTGTCCTTCTGGCAGGTTTTCCCATCTCAGCCAAGGAACTCTGTAGTTCTGTCAGTGTTCATTGGGTTCTTGGTCACCTCCCTGACCAAGGTCCTTCTTGCCCGGTTGTTCCGTTTGGTCAGAAGGCCAACTCTAGGCAGAATCTGGATAGTTCCATATTTTTTTTATTTCCCAATGATGGAGACCACTGTGCTCTTGGAAACTTTGAACACTCTACAAATAGTTTTATACCCTTCCCCAGATATATGCCTAATCACAATCTTGGAGATGTACTAGTTCCTTGGACTTCATGGGATAGTTTCAGCTCTGACATATATAGAAAGGTGTGTTTCTTTCTAAATCATGTCCAAAAAATGGAATTGGCAACAGGTGGACTCCAATCAAGTTGTAGTGACATCTCAAGGATGATCAAAGGAAATTGGATGAACCTGAACTCAATTTGGAGTGTCAAAGCAAAAGAGTGTGAATACTTATGTAAATTAGATATTTCTGTATTTCATTTTCAATACATTTGCAGAAATCTTGAAAAAATACATTTTCACGTTGTAGTCATAGGGTATTGTGTGCAGATGGGTGAGAAAATACATCTATTTAATCAATTTAGAATTCCGTCTGTAACAACAAAATGTGGAATATGTCAAGGGGTATGAATACTTTCTGAAGACACTTACACTCAGTGGCCAGCTTACTAGGTACACCCATCTAGTACCGGGTCAGACCCCCCTCTTGCTTCCAGAACAGCCTGAACTCTTCAGGGCATGGATTCTACAAGGTGTGGTTGGTGTTCAAACATGGCTCAATTGGTAACAAGGGACTTAACGTGTGGCAGGAAAACATTCCCCACACCATTACACCACCGCCACCAGCCTGTACCGTTGACAGCAGGCAGGATGGAGCCATGGACTCAAGCAGCTTAGGCTAAATCCTGACTCTGCCATCAGCATGACATAACAGCAACCGTGATTAGTCGGACCAGGAAAAGTTTTTCCATTCCTCAGTTGTCCAGTGTTGGTGATCACGTTCCCATTGGAACCTCCTCTTCTTGTTTTTAGCTGATAGGAGTGGAACCCGGTGTGGCCGCCTGCTGCAATAGCCCTTCCGTGACAAGGACCGACGAGTTGTGCGTTCCGAGATGCTGTTGTACTGCGCCGTTATTTCCCTGTTTGTGGCCTGCCTGTTAGCTTGCACGATTCTTGACATTCTCCTTTTGACCTCTCTCATCAACAAGCTGTTTTCGCCCACAGGGCTACGCTGACTGAATGCTTTTTGTTTGTCGCACCGTTCTCAGTAAACCCTAGACACTGTCATGCATGAAAATCCCAGGAGGCCGGCCATTTCTGAGATACTGGACAATCGTACCACGCTCAAAGTCGCTTATGCCATCCTAGCGTTCAATCAAACAGTAACTGGATGCCTGTTTGCCTGCCACATGACTCACTGTCTGTAGGACCGAACCATTTTAAAAAAACAATTTATTTCTTCATTTTTTATCATATAAGGCCATTGTTTGATCTAGATTGCAGGAAATTGTAGTTACAGGTGTTCAAAAATCTTGGCTGTATTCTGCAGCACCTCCTTGTTTAAATATCCTGGGGAGAACCCTGGTGTGTAAGTTGTTCAAAGTAGTCATTGTACATAGTTGTTTTTTGCTTGCCATACAGTCTCTGTGTAATTCTGTTACTGTGGAATTGCCCTGTAGTGCAGCAGTAATTGTTGCTGAAGCTGAACAAGAGCTTGTGGAAGGTGAAAAAAAGGTGTCTATGCAGTAGCGCTATGCCGTATTGCTAATGTGATTGGAAATTCATAACACATTTGACATTTTTTGTCATTTCATTGGAATATAATAACAGGTGAAAATAAACTGGTGAAAACTGCAAGCTTTTTGTATTGGTAAATCTGGTGCTAGTTGTCAGCAAGATTTAGGCCTATTTGACCGAACCCTGTTTATCCCCTTCACCCCTTCCTGACAGGTATCCCTCTGCTCTGCTTCCTGTTCCTCATCCCGCTCAACTTCCCCTGGTCCCAGATCAGTGTGACATGGCTGGGTGTGGTCCACTTCCTGGCCTGCCTGTCCCCCCAGCTGGGCTCTGTGCTCTACCACCTCTTCATGAACCACGAGGGAGGAGAGCCTGTCTACCACACCCTTCTCACCCTCGACATGTGCGGCATCTGCATGATCAACACGCTGGGTAAGCAGAGGGGCTTTTGGGTAGCAACTAAAAGCTCTCTACTCTCTCATTCTTTCTTTCATTCTCTCTACCTTTTTATCTCCTTCTCTCCTTTCTTTCTCTTCCGGACTTTTGTTTTCTGTGTACACTGTCTGGCGCACTCTTTTTGTGCAATCCATTTTTAATTTACATATATTCAAATCATCTTGTGTATCCAATAGCCAGTGTGTTTGGTGCCAGCAATTTGGTGCCTTTCAAGATGTGTAACTTGGTAGGGGAAAAAAAGTTTGATTTCACACTTTGTCATAAAGAGCACATGCATAACCTAATAAAAATAAAAACATTTTCCAATCTCATAAAAAAATGACTATAGTAAGTGCCTATTAAACTAGTATGGGCTATGTGGGACGCTAGCGTCCCATCTGCGGGACACAGCCAGTGAAATAGCAGGGCGGCAAATTCAAAACAGCAAAAATCTCAGAATTCAAATTTCTCAAACATACAACTATTTTACACCATTTTAAAGATACACGTCTCCTTAACCCAACCATGTTGTCCGATTTCAAAAAGGCTTTACGGCGAAAGCAAAACATTAGATTATGTTAGGACAGTGCCTAAAAAATAAAAGCCACACAGCCATTTTCCAAGCAAGAACAGGCGTCACAAAAAACAGAAATACAGCTAAAATTAAGCACAAACCTTTGATGATCTTCATCAGATGGCACTCATAGGACTTCATGTTATACAATACATGTATGTTTTGCTCGATAAAGTTCATATTTATATCCAAAAACCCTATTTTACATTGGCCCGTAATGTTCAGAAATGCTTTTCCTCCGAAAACTTCCGGTGAATGAGCACATCAATTTACAGAAATACTCATCATAAACGTTGATAAAATATTAAACTGTTATTCAAAGAATTATAGATAAACATCTCCTTAATGCAACCGCTGTGACAGATTTCAAAAAAGCTTCACGGGGAAAGCACACTGCAATAATCTGAGTACAGCCCTCAGAAAACAACAGCAGGCAATACAGATACCCGCCATTTTGGAGTCATCTAAAATCATAAATAGAATTATAAATATTCACTTACCTTTGATGATCTTCATCAGAATGCACTCCTAGGTATCCCAGGTCCACAATAAATGTTGTTTTGTTCGATAAAGTCCATCATTTATGTCCTTTTTGTTCGTGCGTTCAGTAAGCTACTCCAAATGTAGGAAGTGCGCAGAAGATTTCACGACGAAAAGTCAAAAAAAGTTATATTTAAGTTCGTAGAAACATGTCAAACGATGTATAGCATCAATCTTTAGGGCCTTTTTAACATAAAACTTCAATAATATTCCAACCGGACGATTCCAATGTCTTGAAAAATGTAATTGAACACAGCTAACTCTCACGTGAATGCGTGCCAATGAACTCGTGCCAATGAACTCATGTCCACTCCTGAGTCAACAACTTCCAACTTCCTTTGTTCGCTCTCTGTTCACCATAGGAGCCTCAAACAACTGTCTAAAGACTGTTGACATCTAGTGGAAGCCTTAGAAAGTGCAAAATGAACCCTAAGTCACTGTATACTGAGTAGGCCCAGTCTTGAAAAACTACAAACCACTTCCTGGTTGGATTTCCTCTCAGGTTTTTGCCTGCCATATGAGGTCTGTTATACTCACAGACATCATTCAAACAGTTTTAGAAACTTCAGAGTGTTTTCTATCCAAATCTATTAATAATATGCATATCCTACGTTCTGAGCCCGAGTAGTAGGCAGTTTAATTTGGGCACGTCATTCATCCGAATTTCCGAATACTGCCCCCGTCATTAAAAAGTTATTAAGTGCCAAATAAAGTATTATTATTATTAAACCTTTATTAAACCTGTTCGCTGCTCTGGCACCCCAATGGTGGAACAAGCTCCTTCACGACGCCAGGACAGCGGAGTCAATCACCACCTTCCGGAGACACCTGAAACCCCACCTCTTTAAGGAATACCTGGGATAGGATTAAGTAATCCTTCTAAACCTCCCCCCCCTACCCTCCCCCCAAAAAAGATATAGATGTACTATTGTAAAGTGGTTGTTCCACTGGATATCATAAGGTGAATGTACCAATTTGTAAGTCGCTCTGGATAAGAGCGTCTGCTAAATGACGTAAATGTAAATGTAAATGTATATATACAGTACCACTCATTCCAGGGTTTTTATTTTATTTTACTATTTTCTACATTGTAGAATAATAGTGAAGACATCAAAACTATGAAATAACACATATGGAATCATGTAGTAACAAAAAAGTGTTAAACAAATCAAAATATATTTGATATTTGATATTCTTCAAAGTAGCCACCCTTTGCCTTGATGGCAGCTTTGTGTGCATGATTCTCTGGGATGTGAATATTTGTTGTGGTGTAGTTTAATGACTAACTGCCTCTGACTTTGTGTGTTGTTTGCCTCAGGAGCGCTGCCCATCGTCTACAGCACCCTGCTGTGCTACCCATTCACCCGCACAGTGGCTCTGCTCGTCTACATCCTGCTGTCCAGCTACGCTATCTACTCGGCCATCACGGCGCGGAGTAGCGTGCGGCGTCTGCGCTCCTTTGCCTGGCAGGCCCTGTTCCGCTTCTCCTTCTTCCTGCTGCGCTGGGTGGGCGTGGGCGGCGGCAGCCCCACCTCGCTGCAACACTTCCTCACCATGGACGCGCTGGCTGTACTGGGCGGGATCATCAACATCTCGCGCATCCCAGAGCGCTTCCGCCCGGGCCTCTTTGACTACTGGTGCAACAGCCACCAGATCATGCACGTGCTGGTGGTGGGCTCCATCCTCTACCTGCACTGGGGTGTGCTGGACGACCTGCTCTGGATCAACAGCCACCACTGTCCCTCAGACTGAGCCCCACCCTGCCTGGAGGAGGACCAGCGGGGAACAGGGTTTAGGACCTCTGGGGGGAGGGGGCTGTTTCAATAGGTAATGGTTGGGAAGGGAAGATGGGAGGTGTTCATGAAGACGTGCATGGAAGGCCAGATAAAGTGTTTTACATAATAGGGATTGGTGCAGGCTTTGACACGTGCACCTAGCAAGAATGTTCATACTGTATCTGTGTCCATCTTGCCATTATACATGCGTTGCTATTTATATTAGGGGACACACACAAGGATTTGGATATTGGCTCACTGGTCAACACACACACACACACACACACACACACACACACACACACACAGCAGAGGATCTGTGAAGATTACACACAAAGGAGATTAAGGATTTGATATCAGAAATACACATAGAAATGTCGACAAAAAAAATCATGATATGCAAGTGAAGTTACACTTGAGCAATAGTTGATTTTCTGTTGACTTATCCTCATGTGTCAATTACCATTTCAACCTATGGCTTTTATCAAAGTGGATCCGTCAATGATGCATTAATTCTTTCTGAAGTATTTTTCAGATGTCATTCTATTGCAACCTATGCAGCACATAGCATATAAACTTTAGAACAAACACACACTCCGCACACACTCACAGCGTAGCATGCATACATGCTAGTAATGCACAAGTAATGCACAAAGCACTCCCAGACCCGTCACAGAGTCCTATGGAACTACTTGAGTTACTGTGTATTAGAGAGGATATTCTCCCTCTCATTATTTCTTCCATGTTTGTTTGTCTTTCTCCCTTCTCTCTGGCTTTGTCTGTATCTCTGTGGTCAGGTATGGGTAAAGGGTATGGGTAACTGGGTATGGGTAACTGGGTATGGGTGAAAGGTATGGGTAACTGGGTATGGGTGAAGGATATGGGTAACTGGGTATGGGTAACTGGACATATGGGTGAAGGGTATGGGTAACTGGGTATGGGTAACTGGGTATGGGTGAAGGGTATGGGTAACTGGGTATGGGTAACTGGGTATGGGTAACTGGGTATGGGTTAAGGGTAACTGGGTATGGGTGAAGGGTATGGGTAACTGGGTATGGGTAACTGGGTATGGGTTAAGGGTAACTGGGTATGGGTGAAGGGTAACTGGGTATGGGTGAAGGGTAACTGGGTATGGGTGACGGGTAACTGGGTATGGGTGAAGGGTAACTGGGTATGGGTGAAGGGTAACTGGGTATGGGTGAAGGGTAACTGGGTATGGGTGAAGGATAACTGGGTATGGGTGAAGGATAACTGGGTATGGGTGAAGGGTAACTGGGTATGGGTGAAGGGTAACCGGGTATGGGTGAAGGGTAACTGGGTATGGGTGAAGGGTAACTGGGTATGGGTGAAGGGTAACTGGGTATGGGTGACGGGTAACTGGGTATGGGTGAAGGGTAACTGGGTATGGGTGAAGGGTAACTGGGTATGGGTGAAGGGTAACTGGGTATGGGTGAAGGGTAACTGGGTATGGGTGAAGGGTAACTGGGTATGGGTGAAGGGTAACTGGGTATGGGTGAAGGGTAACTGGGTATGGGTGAAGGGTAACTGGGTATGGGTGAAGGGTAACTGGGTATGGGTGAAGGGTAACTGGGTATGGGTGAAGGGTAACTGGGTATGGGTGAAGGGTAACCTGGGTATGGGTGAAGGGTAACTGGGTATGGGTGAAGGGTAACTGGGTATGGGTGAAGGGTAACCGGGTATGGGTGAAGGGTAACTGGGTATGGGTGAAGGGTAACTGGGTATGGGTGAAGGGTAACTGGGTATGGGTGAAGGGTAACCGGGTATGGGTGAAGGGTAACCGGGTATGGGTGAAGGGTAACCGGGTATGGGTGAAGGGTAACTGGGTATGGGTGAAGGGTAACTGGGTATGGGTGAAGGGTAACTGGGTATGGGTGAAGGGTAACTGGGTATGGGTGAAGGGTAACCGGGTATGGGTGAAGGGTAACTGGGTATGGGTGAAGGGTAACTGGGTATGGGTGAAGGGTAACTGGGTATGGGTGAAGGGTAACTGGGTATGGGTGAAGGGTAACTGGGTATGGGTGAAGGGTAACTGGGTATGGGTGAAGGGGTTCATTCCTTGGCTTGTTAGTGCTCATTTTGTTTGAAGTTTACCTCCCTTTTAGTGCAGTCCACATAGCCTAAATGCTAGACTGAACTTGGATGCGTTGAATCATGACAGATTATCCGCGTTTACAATTGCTATTGTTGAGTTACATTAAGTTACTCTTTATTATTGGTTGACCTTAATCTTGTGAGGCAGTGCTTTTTATTTATTCATCAATATCTATATTTAAAGTGACAATTCCTCACATTTAACTGAGGAATTTGATTTGGTTTTGAATCCGGATTATTAGAATTAGTTCATGACTATTAAGTAAAAAAAAATATTTTGTTGTTGATTATTGTAATCATGTTTGGCACATACTGTAGTCAATGAAAAGGGCACATAACGTCTTAAATGAAGATGCCTGTCTCTTATATAATACCGGAACAATAGTTGCATGACTGTGCAGGATGGATCTTGTTGACTGAAAAGGGAAGGTCTGCCACCAAACAGATGCCAAATGTTTATTACGCTACAGTATTAGAGAGACCGTTTGTGATGAGGGTTTTTTAAATTAGAATGCACTATTATTATTTGACTACTAGAAACCAGTAGGTTCCCCTGAGAGGGTAGAAATGGCCGACAGCTACGCTACATTCTAGGCTTTTAACTGTCCGAGGCCAGATAATGATTTGGTATGATGCACTGCATTCTATGCCAAAGCTGGACATTATTACTACATAACATAGCCCAGTTTGACTCTTTGCACTTTGTTACCCTTAGAGAGGTACAGTACTGTAGTACCAAGCTGACCTGTGCCATATAGTATTTCATTAGACAACTGCAACCAAGCATGAATGAACCCCTAACCCTCTCACCATTTTCACCACCAGTAACCCTGAGCAAACTATTTCTGGTTACTCAGTTTTAAAGTAAAAATTGTTGGCACTAGTTTCTGCACTGGCATTTGAGTTTATGCTCTGAGGAACATTACAATGTTTACTTTTTTGATTACTTTTGTGTTTTATAGATTTTGTTCAAAGATTGACTGTATGTGGAAGGTTGAGACCAAGCGTTTTGTTTTTTTAATCTGCTTTGTTCTGAGGGACCTTTTACCTAGTCGTCCCATGGACTAGTTAAGTTTGCATGTTTCTATGTAACATTGCACTATTGTAACCTGGTGCACACACTCACACATAACCCCACTAATTTCCACTTCACTCACAAGTTGCCAAATGATGTGTCGAGGGCCTCCGTTGTAGCACATACTTTGCTCACATTGAGTCAAGGGTGAGGGAGAATGTCCCAGCCTCTCCCACACAGGCCTCAGACTGCAACCCGACCCTGACTAGTGTTAAACCGTTTCTCAGCCCCCTTATGAAACCACCCCTGTCATGGTGAGTACATTACAGCCATGGCCCCTTGTATCGTCATACGCTGAAATTGTATTACAGTGCACTGAATGAAACTGATTATTAATGCATGTTAGTAGCTCTCAAACGGAAACTCATTGTCTCATACGAGGACTTTAACTTAGTATTAGCAAAATGCTTGTGCATTGTAACATATGACACGTCATGCGTCAGTCACTCCAGCTAAGAGCTTTACATGCTGTCAGGGCAGTGGACCATGAGTGTTAAGAGAGGAACATACTACATACAGTATATACTAATACAGGAATATGAGGGACTACAACAGAGGCAATACAACTATATCAAATAAACTGCACTGTTTATTTATTTTCAAAAGGGCTTTGGATCAAAGTGAATACCAGTAATGAAACTTATTTAAAGTCCATGTAAATACATGTATGTATGTAGATTATATATACATACAGTGAAAACAGTATATAACGCTGATACTTTTTTATACATATATGTAAAGGAAAGAAAGCAGAAGTAGGAACCTGGAATTCAATATGTATGTCACGTCAGACAATGCTCTGTGTCCGAGGGAAAAGGGACCTGGTAAGAGAAACGTGCTGAGGGGGGGTTCTACTGTGTATTAATATCAACCACATCCAACCTATTTACTCTAATATGTGAACCCAGATAAAACAGATTCTTTTCAGTTCTGTTGTAGAGATGGGTAACCGTGTGGGGTTTTGAGAGACCCAGGGTTGAAGAATGCTTTTGCTCCATTAATGTAACCTCATAAAAATAAAAGATGGGGGGGGGGGCATGTATGAATACCTCTGATTACATCTGGATATCTATGCATTATCAGATACAAATACATTTACACTGTCTGAAGTGGATGTGTGTTCAAGTGCTGTTTCTCAACTGTCCCTGGGTTTTCCACTTCTCAGGCTGCTATAGCCGTAGCTGTTACGTTGAGGCCAGGGGGTTCCTCTCTGAAACATGGCTTTTAGAGACGCACACCACAGAGGCCACTGTGAGGGACTCCTGAACTGGGTAGGGGTCTGAGGGAAGGTAAGAGTCAGCAGTAGTAGTAGAAGTAAGGATTATTTAGGGATTCTTGGGGTGGGCTCTGATAAAACAAGGTGAAATGTATTTAAAGAGTGGTTGTGAAAAGAGTAAGACTGTGGAAACGGGGAGATGGGAGGGGAGAGAAGAGTGTGGTGTGAGAAAGAACTGAAAACCATTTTTCAGAGATGGAACCAGGCCCACCAACAGTACCATTTTTCAGAGATGGAACCAGGCCAGCTAATGGTCATTGTTTTAGTCTGTATATTCTGCTATTCTATGATGATAATGATGACATGATGTATGAAAACCCTAACAAAATGTAACGTTTTGTTTTGTACACAGGTGCCAGCTAGCCTGTTTCTGACTATTTATAAAGGATTAACTGTCCACTATTGTTATACGATGATGATGACGATGATACTTATTATTATTAATACAATTACTCTGTGGATGGTTGGTACTAATTATGATACTGTCTGTACAGATGATGAAATGCCCTTTTCCTCTTGATGAAGGGAGCTTTCTTGAGGGTCTGTCTGTTTCTCTGTTTGTCCTTGTCTTTGGTTTGTCTTGGTTTTTGTAAATGAATTGACTGGCTGTTCGTTTGGCCCCATCTGGTGGACATAACTAACGTTGCAGTCCATTGGAGGCATCATATTGTATCGTATAAAGGCTCACCGCCAACTGTTCTGTGTCTGGCACAGGAAACCCTGTTCTGATATTTTCACTAATTGATCTTTTGACCAATCAACTCTGAAAAAGATCTGATGTGAAAAGACCTGATGTGATTAGTCAATAGACCATTGGTGGAAAACCAATACCAGAATTAGACAGGCTGCTTTTACACAGGCAACGTGACTGACTGACATACTACTCATCAGTGTTAACATGCTACGAGTGACCAAACCCTGCATGTTCAGGGTTGCACAAACCAGTTAGGAATGTATATTATGGACCCTGTATGTTTGAATATATGAGCTGTTTTAAGATCTCATACTTCATGTGTGAAATCTGTGTTTTAATGTGTTTTGTCTGTCCTGCTCCATGTCTGGGTGCCAGTTGCATCCTACTGTGCCTCATCGACCCGCCTGTGTTCTTCTCACCAACGCTTCTGTTCATTTATGGGCATCTTGTATCTCACTGTGTCTAGTTTCTCTACATGTGTCCATCTGTAGTGTCTTGCATTATACAGACAGGCCCTCCCACTCCTCAGTCTCCAGCAACGATTGTGCAATAAACTGAAGTCTATATTTTTAAACCTGTCTCTGGCCTTCCATTCTGTCTTTGGTCTCTCCTGTTCTGTTCTCTTGCTTGTTTTAATGGAGATGTTTTCAGAGGGGTTGAGGGAGCAGGGTCTGGTTAAAGGATGCATACATGTGTCTTTAAACAGAGCCTAGCTGTGCCATGCTATTCTCTGTTTGACCTTATCCTGTTATCCATTCATTGTGCACAGGGGTTAAATTGTCATTTTTGTAGGCGGTTGTCCTGTACACAGCAGCACCTTCTTTGAGCATATTTATATCCCACAGTCAACCGTCCCCACTGCAAGTAGGCAACTACAGTATGGTAGATGCTAAGTGGGATCCTTGGGATGACCTAACCCTAGAATTCATTGTTCTTTATTTATTTAACTAGGCAAGTCAGTTCGGATCAAATTCTCATTTACAATGACGGCCTACTTGTGAAGCCCCCCCGGCCAAACCCTCCCCTAACCCAGACGACACTGGGCCAAATGTGCGCCGCCCTATGGGCCTCCCAATCACAGCCGGTTGTGATACAGCCCGGGATCAAACCTGGTCTGTAGTGACGCCTCTAGCACTGCGATGCAATGCCTTAGACCGCTGCTCCACTCGGGAGGCCCAAAGCTTTAGAGCACTCTGGAGACTCTGTCCCGGTGACATTACAATGTTTATCTTCATATATATATATATATATATATATATCTTAATTTAAATTAAATGTAATCAAATCAAAGTAATACAGACTTAGAAAGTACTGCACACACGTTTTGATGATTTGATTAGTCTAATTAATTAGGCTCACTTTGGTCTGCATAGCAACAACTTCATCTAATCTCTTTTTGAGATCTGTCATTTAAATGTTTCAACCCCAGCAAGTGAGAAGACCGAACGAGACACCTCCCATTTCCACCATCTAAAACTCTCACTTCCTCCATCACATAAAGAGATCTACCCTAGACTACCGGGTCCTACTCCTCTCTGGCGACACAGCAGAACCAAGCAGGGAGCCTGACTGAGCAGAACATTTCCCCATTTCCCCATCACTAAAACAGGTAGGCCTGCTTTCAGCATCCTTCTCCTAGTAATCACACACCATGTAGTCCATAATTGCTGTCCCTTTATATGATCATGCTGTAGGCCTACACACACACACACACGCACACCATTATTGACATGTACTCAGGTCCTGGTCCTTTATAACATTAAGGCACACTCTGTAAAGGATTATTGCGTTAGATGAATGTCTACCAAAGAGGTCTTGTGATGCACAAATGCTACAAGAACAATGAGGCCTAAGTCTAGCCAAGGGATTCAGAGTCAGCGCAGCTTCAGATTTGAGGAAGTAAGGTCTGCAAATGGAGGTAAATTCTATGCTCACTCTTTTAGAGTTGTCGTTTTACAGCATAAATGTATGGGCTGTAGGCCAGGACTGAGTCATTGTGTGCACTAATATTCTTATTGATAAATCTGAAACTTGTGAAATGTAGCCTATGCATTGAACATGAGGACTATCCACTGACAGTAATGCATTACAAACCCTACAAACCCTAAATTGGACGACAATATTTCAACCAGTTGCATTCTCTTTGGTTATAGCTCGCAAAAAGATAATATCATATACATATCTGCCAACTGTTTAATGTGTGAAAAAGGAACATTAGAGAGGCACAAAGAGAGCATGTGTGTGAATGAAACGGAAAGAACGCTAGTTTTGTGGTTTTGTTGTTTGTTCTGTAGGATGTGGTCTAACTGTTGCTGTAGGTTCCTGGTTCACATGATTTCCAAACAGCAGTGGAGTATACCTTTCAGTTTGCCTCTATAGTCCCATATGCTCATAGTTCCTTCAGTTCTCCATGTTGTCTCTCTCTGTGTGCGTTCATCCCTATGACTAGATGTGAGTTAAAGCATTGCACAGAGCCACAAGTGTACCTCGGATAATAAAGACAAAAAGAAACAGTTGCAGACTGGAGGAAGTAGTTGTGCAAGTTCTTTCTTCCCCTTTTCTCTGCTTTTCCTGTATTGTCCTTCCTTCCTGTAGCTTTGTGTCTGTGTGTTTGTGTCCTCAATATGTGTTTGTCTTGTGGTCTAACTAGGGAGTGGGTCAGTGATGCTCATGTTCTTAAGACATTTTGTGGCATCTAAGGTCACAGTATTCAAATCCCTTCATTGCTCTTCATATCGTGTAAAATGTTTATACTTGCATTTGTGTATTATTTATGCAAATGATGAACAGTTACATTTATTTCACAGATTAATGGTTTTCTTCTATACATCTCTCTCACTCTCTCTCTTTTCTCTCTCTTTTCTCTCTCTTTTCTCTCTCTCTCTCTCTCTCTCTCTCTCTCTCTCTCTCTCTATGTAAATGTTGTAGGGGTGCCTGGTGAGAGTTCACTGGCTACAGTAGCAGTCTGCATATTCTTAAATACAATAACCACTTGATTAGTCTACCACTGTGCATTAAACACTCTGCCACTCTTCCTTTTTCTTCTTATATCTCCTCTTAATTCTCTCACACTAACCCCCTTTCTTCTCCCCGTCCTCATCTCTCCTACCACCGCCTCACCCCCCCACTCTCTCCTCTCCCCGTCCTCATCTCTCCTACCACCGCCTCACCCCCCCACTCTCTCCTCTCCCCGTCCTCATCTCTCCTACTACCGCCCCACCCCCCCACTCTCTCCTCTCCTTGTCCTCATCTCTCCTACCACCGCCCCACCCCCCCACTCTCTCCTCTCCCCATCCTCATCTCTCCTACTACCGCCCCACCCCCCACTCTCTCCTCTCCCCGTCCTGATCTCTCCTACTACCGCCCCACCCCCCTACTCTCTCCTCTCCCTGTCCTCATCTCTCCTACTACCGCCCCATCCCCCACTCTCTCCTCTCCCCATCCTCATCTCTCCTACTACCGCCCCACCCCCCACTCTCTCCTCTCCCCGTCCTCATCTCTCCTACTACCGCCCCACCCCCCACTCTCTCCTCTCCCCGTCCTCATCTCTCCTACTACCGCCCCACCCCCCACTCTCTCCTCTCC
Organism: Salmo trutta; assembly: GCF_901001165.1. Classification (NCBI taxonomy): domain Eukaryota; kingdom Metazoa; phylum Chordata; class Actinopteri; order Salmoniformes; family Salmonidae; genus Salmo; species Salmo trutta. Next base: position 24,400,028 of record NC_042988.1, on the reverse strand, counting down.
CCGTCCTCATCTCTCCTACTACCGCCCCACCCCCCACTCTCTCCTCTCCCCGTCCTCATCTCTCTTCCCTATCAGGTCACCATGTCCAGGAAGGTAGTCAGGGCCAGTAAGTTCCGTCATGTCTTCGGCCAGGGGGTGAAGGCTGACCAGTGCTACGATGACATCCGCATCTCCCAGATGACCTGGGACAGCAACTTCTGCTCTGTCAACCCCAAGTTCGTGGCCATGATTGTGGATGCCAGCGGAGGAGGGGCCTTCCTAGTGCTGCCTCTGAACAAGGTGAGCCTGAGCAGAGAGACAGAGGTCAAAGTGAATGCCTTAAGTGAAGTTAGACGTTTTCAGGCCTCAAAAGTGGTCTAACGTCCATTTCCCTCTCCATCTGTTGTGTAGATCTATGCATATGACTCAGTCTCAAGTCTTGAAGTTTCAAAATGTCACCTTCATTCATGCCCACATTTGCCCAACTACGGTACAATTTTGATGAAAATGCTCATTGGCGTGTCGTTTGTACAGTTTGTACAGTTGGTTCTAAGAACAATGTTTTTTCAACATTTTAATTTGGAATATTGCAAGGCGGCATCACACATTGTGCTGAATAAGGAAGTTTGGGGCAGAGTTTCGGTTCTACACGTCACTCGCTCTCTCTGTGCTGTTGCTAGTTTTTCACCATATTTGGAGCGGTTCAGTGCAACACAGTCTTGACAGGATGTGGCTAGGGCGCAGTATAGTGCAGCTGCATATACAGCCAGGTCCAAAATTATTAGCACACTTGATAAAGATGAGAAAAAAGATGACTGTATAAAATATATAATACAAATACTGAGCTATTTATTGAGCTAGAGTTATATTTTCATGCCATCTGACTATAGCACCGCCTGGAGTTTGATCAACGGCATTGGCACATGGATTGGAACCGGTGCTATGGTCAAATAACATGAAAATATAGCTCTTTGGTCATGCATACAAGTGGTGGGTTTGACATTGAAAAACAGAAGCATATGTGGGGATGCAAGTACAGTATCAGCATGGGACGAATGTGCTGAAATATCAACAACAAACACATACACTACATGACCAAATGTATGTTGACACCTGCTTGTCGAACATTTCATTCCAAAATCATGGGCATTTGTATGAAGTTGGTCCCCCCTTTGCTGCTATAACAGCCTCCACTCTTCTGGGAAGGCTTTCCAAAAGATATTGGAACATTGCTGCAGGTTCTTGCTTTCATTCAGCCACAAGGGCATTAGTGAGGTTGGGCACTGATGTTGGGTGATTAGGCCTGGCTCGCAGTCAGCGTTCCAATTCATCCCAAAGGTGTTCGATGGGGTTGAGGTCAGGGCTCTGTGTAGGCCAGTTAAATTCTTCCACACCGATCTTGACAAATCATTTCTGTATGGACACCGCTTTGTGCACGGGGGCATTGCCATGCTGAAACGGGAAAGGGCCTTCCCCATACTGTTGCCACAAAGTTGGAAGCACAGAATCATCTAGAATGAAATTGTATGCTGTAGCATTAAGATTTCCCTTCACTGGAACTAAGGGACCTAGCCCAAACCATGAAAAACAGCTCCAGACCATTATTTCTCCTCCACCAAACTTTACAGTTGACAGTATGCATTGGGGCAGGTAGCGTTCTGCTGGCATCCACCAAACCCAGATTCATCCATCGGACTGCCAGATGGTGAAGTGTGATTAATCACTCCAGAGAACACGTTTCCACTGCTCTGGAGTCCAATTTCAGTGAGCTTTACACCACTCCAGGAGACGCTTGGCATTGCACATGGTGATGTGCAGCTGCTCGGCCATGGAAACCCATTTCATGAAGCTCAAACAGTTCTTGTGCTGACGTTGCTTCCAGAGGCAGTTTGGAACTCGTTAGTGAGTGTTGCAACCAAGGACAGACGATATTTACACGTTACGTGCTTCAGCACTCGGCAGTCCCGTTCTGTGAGCTTGTTTGGCCTACCACTTTGCGGCTGAGCCGTTGTTGCTCCTAGACATTTCCACTTCACAATAACAGCACATACAGTTAACCGGGGCAGCTCTAGCAGGGCAGAAATTTGATGAACTGACTTGTTGGAAAGGTGGCATCCTATGACAGTGCCACGTTGAAAGTCACTGAGCTCTTCAGTAAAGCCATTCTATTGCCAATGTTTGTTTATGGAGATTGCATGGCTGCGTGCTCGATATTATACACCTGTCAGCAACGGGTGTGGCTGAAATAGCCAAATGCACTCATTTGAAGGGGTGTCCACATACTTTTGTATATATAGTGTATGTAATGGTCTTATAGTGGTCAATATCTAGATTGATTTTGAATGTGTTATGTGATATTGAAGCATATAGGTGTAATTGAAAGACTTTGACATTAAGTGTATGCATATTCATGTATAGAACAGATACGTAGATATAAAAAAAAAATGTTACACAGAGACATAGACTGTCTCAACGTCATGCGCCATTGCGTCACTGTTTGGACTTGCCTGTAACAGGGATGAATAGTAGTCCTCTCAACCACAATTCACAGTGCATTTAAGGCCTAATGATTTGGTCAAAGGAAGCCATTGTTCTCCAATGAACGATAATTTGATTTAAAGGTAGAGAGCGAAATGACTGCAGATATTGAGATGAGCGAGATGCAAGACTTCACACAGTCGCACAAAGTATCTGCGCATGTGCACGGGTTCGCATCACGCTCTTACAGTGTGGGAGCCACGAGACCAAAACAGCTGAGAAGTTGAGCCTTGTGCTCCAACGCTCTTAGTTGTTGTGGAAATTTACTTTCTGCATCTACGTCATATCGCTGAGTCTACCTTGATTTATATGTTGGAGAAGTACATTTTTCTGTCACTTAACTACTCTGTAGTTATTACTACAGCAATATAACCAGTATGTGATCACTATTATTGAGACAGTGACTAAGAGGGTTTTGGATGGCAGCTGATTGTTCATCTATAATGAAGGCAGGGACATTAGGAGAAACGTTTGAATGAAGTTTGAAAAAAAACATTATGCCACTTCATATTCAAAATAAGGCATGTACTGTACAGTACATTATTGAATGTATCAAATCAAATGTATTTATAAAGCCCTTTTTACATCAGCTGATATCTCAAAGTGCTGTACAGAAACCCAGCTTAAAACCCCAAACAGCAAGCAATGCAGGTGTAGAAGCACGGTGGCTAGGAAAAACTCCCTAGAAAGGCCGGAACCTGGGAAGAAACCTAGAGAGGAACCAGGCTATGAGGGGTGGCCAGTCCTTTTCTGGCTGTGCCGGGTGGAGATTTTAACAGAACATGGCCAAGATGTTCAAATGTTCATAGATGACCAGCAGGGTCAAATGATAATAATCACAGTGGTTGTCGAGGGTGCAACAGGTCAGCACCTCAGGAGTAAATGTCAGTTGGCTTTTCATAGCCGATCATTCAGAGTATCTCTACCGCTCCTGCTGTCTCTACAGAGTTGAAAACAGCAGGTCTGGGACAGGTACCACATCCAGTGAACAGGTCAGGGTTCCATAGCCGCAGGCAGAACAGTTGAAACTGGAGCAGCAGCACAGCCAGGTGGACTGGGGACAGCAAGGAGTCATCAGGCCAGGTAGTCCTGAGGCATGGTCCTAGGGCTCAGGTCCGCCGAGAGAGAGAAAGAAAGAAAGAAAGAAAGAAAGAAAGAAAGAGAGAGAGCATTAGAGAGAAATACACCAGATATAACAGACTGACCCTAGCCCCCCGACACCTAAACTACTGCAGCATAAATACTGGAGGCTGAGACAGGAGGGGTCGGGAGACACTGTGTCCCCATCCGACGATTCCCCCGGACAGGGCCAAACAGGCAGGATATAACCCCACCCACTTTGCCAGACCATTCCATAAAAATGAAGCTCTATAGAAGAAAGCCCTGCCTCCAGCTGTTTGCGTAGAAATTCTAGGGACAGTTAGGAGGCCTGCGTCTTGTGACAGTAGCGTACGTGTAGGTATGTACGGCAGGACCAAATTGGAAAGCTAGGTAGGAGCAAGTCCATGTAATGCTTTGTAGGTTAGCAGTAAAACCTTGAAATCAGCCCTTGCCTTAACAGGAAGCCAGTGTAAAGAGGCTAGCACTGGAGTAATATGATCACATTTTTTGGTTCTAGTCAAGATTCTAGCAGCCGTGTTTAGCACTAACTGAAGTTTATTTAGTGCCTTATCCGGGTAGCCGGAAAGTAGAGCATTGCAGTAGTCTAACCTAGAAGTGACAAAAGCATGGATGAATTTTTCTGCATCATTTTTGGACAGATAGTTTCTGATTTTTGCAATGTTATGTAGATGGAGAAAAGCTGTCCTTGAAACAGTCTTGATATGTTCGTCAAAAGAGAGATCAGGGTCCAGAGTAACGCCAAGGTCCTTCACAGTTTTATTTGATACGACTGTACAAACCATCAAGATTAATTGTCAGATTCAACAGAAGATCTCTTTGTTTCTTGGGACCTAGAACAAGCATCTCTGTTTTGTTCGAGTTTAAAAGTAGAACATTTGCAGCCATCCACTTCCTTATGTCTGAAACACAGGCTTCCAGCGAGGGCAATTTTGGGGCTTCACCATGTTTCATCGAAATGTACAGCTGTGTGTCATCCGCATAGCAGTGAAAGTTAACATTATGTTTCCGAATGACATCACCAAGAGGTAAAATATATAGTGAAAACAATAGTGGTCCTAAAACGGAACCTTGAGGAACACCAAAATTTACAGTTGATTTGTCAGAGGACAAACCATCCACAGAGACAAACTGATATCTTTCTGACAGATAAGATCTAAACCAGGCCAGAACTTGTCCGTGTAGACCAATTTGGGTTTCCAATCTCTCCAAAAGAATGTGGTGATCAATGGTATCAAAAGCAGCACTAAGGTCTAGGAGCACGAGGAGAATGTAGATGGTTTTGTTTTGGTACTGTGAATGGTGGGCGAGGGCCAACGTGACAGAGAGGGCCAACAGTCCAGATCCTGTGTGTGTTCCACCAGGGCCAACAATCTAGATCCTGTGTGTGTTCCACTAGGGCCAACAGTCCAGATCCTGTGTGTACCCCCAGGGCCAACAATCCAGAACCTGTGTGTGTTCCACTAGGGCCAACAGTCCAGATCCTGTGTGTCTTCCACCAGGGCCAACAGTCCAGATCCTGTGTGTGTTCCACTAGGGCCAACAGTCCAGATCCTGTGTGTGTTCCACCAGGGCCAACAGTCCAGATCCTGTGTGTGTTCCACTAGGGCCAACAGTCCAGATCCTGTGTGTGTTCCACCAGGGCCAACAGTCCGGATCCTGTGTGTGTTTCACCAGGGCCAACAGTCCAGATCCTGTGTGTGTTCCCCCAGGGCCAACAGTCCAGATCCTGTGTGTGTTTCACCAGGGCCAACAGTCCAGATCCTGTGTGTGTTCCACCAGGGCCAACAGTCCAGATCCTGTGTGTGTTTCACCAGGGCCAACAGTCCAGATCCTGTGTGTACCCCCAGGGCCAACAGTCCAGATCCTGTGTGTGTACCCCCAGGGCCAACAGTCCAGATCCTGTGTGTGTTCCACTAGGGCCAACAGTCCAGATCCTGTGTGTGTTTCACCAGGGCCAACAGTCCAGATCCTGTGTGTGTACCCCCAGGGCCAACAGTCCAGATCCTGTGTGTGTTCCACCAGGGCCAATAGTCCAGATCCTGTGTGTGTTCCACTAGGGCCAACAGTCCAGATCCTGTGTGTGTTCCACTAGGGCCAACAGTCCAGATCCTGTGTGTGTTTCACTAGGGCCAACAGTCCAGATCCTGTGTGTGTTCCACTAGGGCCAACAGTCCAGATCCTGTGTGTGTTCCACTAGGGCCAACAGTCTAGATCCTGTGTGTACCCCCAGGGCCAACAGTCCAGATCCTGTGTGTGTTCCACTAGGGCCAACAGTCCAGATCCTGTGTGTGTTCCAACAGTCCAGATCCTGTGTGTACCCCCAGGGCCAACAGTCCAGATCCTGTGTGTGTTCCACTAGGGCCAACAGTCCAGATCCTGTGTGTGTTTCACCAGGGCCAACAGTCCAGATCCTGTGTGTACCCCCAGGGCCAACAGTCTAGATCCTGTGTGTACCCCCAGGGCCAACAGTCCAGATCCTGTGTGTGTTCCACTAGGGCCAACAGTCCAGATCCTGTGTGTGTTCCACCAGGGCCAACAGTCCAGATCCTGTGTGTGTTTCACCAGGGCCAACAGTCCAGATCCTGTGTGTACCCCCAGGGCCAACAGTCTAGATTCTGTGTGTACCCCCAGGGCCAACAGTCCAGATCCTGTGTGTGTTCCGCTAGGGCCAACAGTCCAGATCCTGTGTGTGTTCCACTAGGACCAACAGTCCAGATCCTGTGTGTGTTCCACCAGGGCCAACAGTCCAGATCCTGTGTGTACCCCCAGGGCCATGGGAACCCTGCAGACTGCTAGTACTCTCCCAGTAGCGTTCTCTGCTCTCTAAGGCTGATTTGAGGCATAGCTATACAATTGTCATCAGCTGACTGAGTTCCTCTCCTCTGAACCCTCTCTAGGTCTCTCTGTTGCCAAGACCACAGTGGTAGCAAAGATCTACATCTCCATGTGTTCTTACTGCATACTGTAGTATTTATCTCCTGTTTGAGCAATCAGCTTGTGTGTGTGTTTATTTGTGTCATAGTAACTCATCTTTTTCCTTTGTGTCTCCCTGTAGACGGGTCGCATTGACATGTCCCAGCCCACAGTCTGTGGACACACAGGCCCAGTGCTGGATATTGAGTTCTGTCCCCACAACGACAACATCATTGCCAGTGGTTCAGAGGACTGCAGTGTCATGGTAAGCAGAGGTCACAACCTTTCACTGGCCATAATGTTGAGCTTGTTAAGTAGAATCATATTATGGATGCACATAAGGACATATGTCCCTGTGTGATCCAGTCAATCAGTGTTCTGTATCTATGTACTGTGTTAACTCAGTGTAATGACATACCCTCCTCTTCCTCTACCTCTCCATTGTTCAGATTTGGGAGATCCCGGAGGGTGGCCTGGTCACGCCCCTGAAGGACCCCGTGGTGAAGCTGGAGGGGCACTCCAAACGCGTGGGCATCCTCAGTTGGCACCCCACTGCCCACAATGTGCTCATGAGCGCAGGTATAGCACTGCTATGATGCATCGCCTCAGAATACAAGTGCCTCTTCAACTGTTAACATAAGTGGAGTAGCACTGCCTGGCCTAACTGCCTGTTCCTCCGTCTCTCTCTCCCCTGGCTTCCAGGCTGTGACAACGTGGTGATCCTGTGGAACGTGGCGTGTGGAGAGGCCATGGTGAGGATCGACTCGGTCCACCCTGACCTCATCTACAGTGCCTGCTGGAACAGGGACGGCTCCCAGATCCTCACCTCCTGTAAGGACAAGACCATACGTGTGCTGGACCCCCGCAAGGGCACAGTCATCGCCGTGAGTGCCCCTCTCCCTGCCCCCATCAGTACCACAGGAGAACCAGCCACTCTAACCCTGGACAGTCAGATGCACCTAGCTACCAGGTTTAATGTCATAGATCTCAATAGAATCACAGTCAGTGATTAGTTCATATAGTTCCCTTCACTCGTCTTTGATAGATTAACCTCCTTCGTTGAGTGTCTGTCTTTCCCTGAGTCTGCATCTCTCTCTCTCTGCCTCTCTGTCTCTCTCAGGAGAAGGAGAAGACCCACGAAGGCTCCAGGCCTGTCAAGGCCGTGTTTGTGTCCGATGGGAAGATCCTGAGCACCGGTTTCAGTCGCATGAGTGAGAGGCAGGTGGCACTTTGGGACCCGGTGAGTGTTATGGCACAATTCTGAACTTCTTATAAAGGCGTATGAATAGTGTCTTAAGACCCGACATGACCTGTATGTGTTTGACAGAAGAGCTTTGGGGAGCCACTCACTCTGCAGGAGTTGGACACCAGCAGTGGTGTCCTATTGCCCTTCTTTGACCCTGACACTGGCATCGTCTACCTTTGTGGCAAGGTTAGAGTTAAAAACACACTCACACACAGACACACACACACACACACACACACACACACACACACACACACACACCCAGGAGGCTCAAATGTTTTTTGAGAACAGCTCAAAATAATGTCCAGAACGGAGCAAATGGAATGGCATCAAACACGTTGAAACCATGTGTTTTATGTATTCGATACCATTCCACTTATTCTGCTCCAGCCATTACCACGAGCCCTTTCTCCCCAAATAAGATGCCACCAACCTCCTTTGACACACACACTATGGTTTACTAACCATTCATTTTCCTGACTCAGGGTGACAGCAGTATCCGGTACTTTGAGGTGACGGATGAGGCTCCCTATGTTCACTACCTGTCCATGTACAGCAGTAAGGAGAGTCAGAAGGGCATGGGCTACATGCCCAAGAGGGGCCTGGAGGTCAACAAGTGTGAAATCGCCAGGTAACCACACAGAGTCATGGACATTTTCACTCGTCAGTATATACACACAAGCTCTGTTTGTAAAATGGGAATGTATATTGTTTTATTCGCCCTCCACCAGGTTTTACAAGCTCCATGAGAGGAAGTGTGAGCCCGTTGTCATGACGGTGCCCCGCAAGGTAAATACACTTTTAAAAAATGACTATAACTCAAAGCATGTAATTCTTAAATATCTCACTCTCTATCTCTCTTTAGTCTGACCTGTTTCAGGAGGATTTGTACCCAGACACCATGGGTCCAGAGCCGTCTGTGGAGGCCAATGAGTGGTTTGAAGGAAAAGAGGGCCAACCTATCCTGATCTCCTTGAAGGACGGTTTTGCGACAACCACCAAAACCAAAGAGTTCAAAGTTCACAAAAGTCTTCTGAAGACCACATCAGCAGCCATGGGGCATCAGCACGATAACACTGGGGTAAGGACATGGCTGCATCTACCTACATGCTTTGATATATCTGTGAATAGATACTGTATTTTAGATATGGCTTCCTCTTTTGCACATTTCACCAGGAATCTCCCCTCTGCTTCTCTCTCTCTCTCTCTCTCTCTCTCTCTCTTTTTCTCTCTCTTTTTTGTCTCGCTCTGTCTCTCTCTCTCTCAGGAGGTACATGCCTTGCAGAAGGAGGTGAAGACTCTGAAGGAAACAGTAGAGGAGCTGACCAAGCGCGTGAGCGAACTGGAGAGCAAGAATTGAAACAGAGCCATTGGGTTCGAGAGGGAGCTGATGGAGAGAGAGAAGGAAGTGTAAAGAGGAGAAGAGAAAGAAGGGATGAAAGTAAGACTGTTATAAATAGTTGGGGATGTTTGAAGGAAAGATGGTTAAAGGGAGAGTTGGAGACATCAATATCAGCAGCCAAATCTTTTCGTGTCTGGAAGCTTGAATTCGTTTTTTGGTGTCAGTTTTCACATTTATAGAGACTTGTTTTTAATATATGCTCTTACATAGTTGGAAATAAAAGTCCTTAATGTTTTCCAAAATATTTCAACTTGTTTTGCTTTTGTTAACATTTCCAAACGCCATCTAAAGGATGGCACACCTGAAGGAGATGACAATCATTTGTATTGCAACAGAATAAAATAAAAACATGTATTTATTATTTGATACACAAAAGTAAAAGACAAGCTGATTTTCATAAGTAAAAAAGTTCTCATGGATGTAAATGATATATACAGTCATTTGACTATACCTGTATTTTGAAATGCATGACCACTGAGTCCCTCACCTTGGTCTCTGTTGTTCATTCATGGCATTATAGAAGCATGTCACCCAGCATTAAAAAACTAAACGAGATAACACATTACAACAAGGGTGTCGAACTCATTCTGCCCCGCGGGCTGCATTTGGTCTTCAACGAGGTCCACACTGAAAATTGGTTATATTTCCTCGCCGTCACAATTTGTAAAATAATTTCCTCTATCCATCGTTTTTGTAATTTCCGGTGCTCCTTGACTGTCTAACCTTCATGTAGGTGATTATTAGCGAGCTGGACACAGTTAAGAAACTGTATGAATGTAGGTACATCATCATCTCTACACAGTTTTGATTTATAGTATATTATAGTATATTGAGTTAGTCCCCCCCCCCAAAAAAGAAACATCTATTTGTATTTTAAATGTAACCACCATATTGGACCCTTGGATTAACTACAACTAAACCAGTCTTACTATTTTGAAATATTCAATATTTACAACCATTATTTCCACTAATAATGTCCCTTCTTTACCCTTAAGATTAAACCCCTCCCCTTTCTTGTTTCCATTCTGTCTGACCCATTTCCTTTCCATCAAACTATCTCTCTACACACATACAAACATGCAGAGGTGTAGTACATCAAACTATCTCTCTACACACATACAAACATACAGAGGTGTAGTACATCAAACTATCTCTCTACACACATACAAACATACAGAGGTGTAGTACATCAAACTATCTCTCTACACACATACAAACATACAGAGGTGTAGTACATCAAACTATCTCTCTACACACATACAAACATACAGAGGTGTAGTACATCAAACTATCTCTCTACACACATACAAACATACAGAGGTGTAGTACATCAAACTATCTCTCTACACACATACAAACACACAGAGGTGTAGTACATGCACTAGACGTAGTTCTTGTTGGCGGCGGGGGCTGAAGCGCTGTTGCCGTAGTACTTGGCGGTTCCTCCCGAGCTGCCAGATTTGGCTCTGCTGAAGCACATGAGCAGGCCTCCAGACAGAATCAGCAGCACCCCAGCAGCCCAGCCAATAAAGATACAGGTTCCCAGCTCCATCTTCTGGGCCACTAGGGGGTTGTAGAAGTTGCTGATGACGTTGTTGGCGGACCAGCTGACAGGGATGATGAGGAGGAGGCCAGACACCAACAGGGCGATCCCTGCCACAAGGCTGATCTTGGGCTTGATGTCCTCATTCTCCACGCAGGTGGTGAAGTCGGCGCCGGCGAATAAGATGAGGATGGCCAGGGAGGTGACCATGCAGCTGATGATGGTCATGGCGCGGGCCGCCTGCAGGTCAGATGGCAGGACCAGCATGGACTCATAGCTCTTACACTGCTGCTGGCCCGTACTCTGCACCACACAGCTCATCCACAGGCCCTCTTCAGTTTCCTACACACAGAGACAAATAGTTACAGTAATACACACGCCATTCATTCATTACAGCTTATTTGACTTCAGCATATTGCATTCCTTCTACGTTTTCCGAGTTATTAGAGTCATTTGAGCCAATATAATGTTAGAAAGTATTTAGGGGTTTAAAATGTAAACCACATAGGGCTAATAAATCACTTGATCTGCTCAGTACCTGTGCCGTTACGATGTTCTGTCCTGTAAATGATGACACTTTCCACCTAGGGATGGCACAGCACACAATGCCCCCGATCAGGCCCAGGACCCCAAGGGCCACACATACAATCTGTACCCCAGCAGATCCCATCCTGAAAGAGAGAGAGGGGAGGGATACAAAACAGTTCACATTCTGGTATTAAAGGAAGTGTGGTTGCTTTAAATGTAGATATAGAATTACATGGTCATTTCTGTGATCATCACACAGCAGAGTACCCCACAAACACCTACACACACATACTTACACACACTGACTCATTCCCTATGACAGGCCTGTACAAGTCAGGATTGTGTAGCTCAGAGGTGCATTTAAAAACAAAGTCTCAGAAAGCACAGCCCTGGGACAGAGTCGTGTTGTGACAGGCCCGGTCTACCTCAGCCTGCTGCTGCTGCAGCTCAGTGGCATGCTGCCACTCCTAGTCTCACTGAGACTTCAACATCTCCTCACCTGGATCCACTCAATCTCACCTAGCCCTGCCAAAAAGTCCAGCAAATGTCATTCCTTTAGCTGAGTACAACTTTACTAAATCAAGCCAAAAGAGCTTTTCTTCCACCCCAAGAGTAAGTAGCCTTGCAAAATGTCACACCTTTATTTTCTCCACTGGATCATATTATTTCATCCATCTAAGCAATTTATTTATTTATTTAACTAGGCAAGTCAGTTTAGAACAAATGCTTTTGTCACAATGACGGCCTTGGAACAACTGCCTTGTTCAGGGGCAAAACGACAGATTTTTACCTTGTCAGCTCGGCAGTTCGATCTAGAAACCTTTCGGTTACTGGCCCAACACTCTAACCACTAGGTTACCTGCCGCCCCTTGATGGTATGCTACTCTCATTGAATTAAGAAAACATGCAATAGTGCTTACTTGGACCCTTCTCCTTATATTCAACTGGACAAGACCAGGCAGACTAGTAAAACAAAGACATAAATGTGTCTTCTCTTCTCACAAGGACCCATAGAGTTGAGGGTAAGAGGAAGAGGAGGAGGTCGAGAGGATGGGGTGAGTGGTAAGAACATAATTACTAATAGTAATTGTTGCTACTTATAGATCCTGGTGAATCACTGAATCCTGAGCATAACATGAAGGCGTTATGTTTGGTTCGTCAATGGAATAGAGTATGAATACATTTCTTATACCATATTGAAAAAAGTAGCATATTTTGGATTAACCATAGAGTGTTTCACAATAGATTCATGTCAAAAGTAAAAGTTTGGGTGGAAATGTTCCTCAGAACTTATTATCTTTTAATCGATAGAGAGCAAAAAAAAAGTTTCTTTGTTTGTACTTTGCATATGGCCTGAATCATACATACCTTAGTCTGTTTTAATTATGTGACATTCATGAAAGTATAAGGATGTTACATGCATGTCTGCCCCCTAAACATACCATCAATATTCATTTATTTAAACTTGATTGGATAGGTTACTCCGCTAAGAGTTATAACAAATTAAAATGCAGTTATAATGCTCCATGGAGCTGGTATGTTTCATATTTGCAATAGCACAAAATCAGAGATACAAGTAGAAAAGTTTAACAAATACCTTATGATGTGTCCTCTTGTCTTGATTGGAAATTTGAAAAGTAAAGTTCTTTGTCAAGGGTTTTCCTTCTCTTTAAAAAGGAAATTCTACTCTCTTAATTCAGGTGTTGATCTGTGTAAAGCGGCGGTCTGTTATGTAGCTGGTGGGATGTAAAGGGTTTTGTAGTGGACTGTGAGGTGTAGGGTGGGGCCGGGAAGAACAGGAGAGAGAGGTGGGATGTATCTCACAACCAGACTGGACTTGTCTCATGCCTCTCTTTCCCACTCTTTTTACAGCTTTCATTTGTGTTCCCAGTGTTGATATTCCAGGTTTAGTCACAACTTTTTAGCAGTGTTGGGGAAGCTACTCTGAAAATAGTTTACCAACCTACCAATTACTTCACACTGGAAGAAATTAAGCTACAGTAGCTCCCCTTAAGACAAATATAGTTTACTTAACTAAAGTTACTTTGAAAAACGAGTTCACTACATCCAAACTACTTTGTGAAAAATTATCATATGTAAATCTGAAATGTCATAGACTATAAAATTGCAACAGAACAGGACACTTCATGTTACCAGAATGTGTAACGCTACCATTATGCCGCCCAAAGCTAAAGAAGGTGGGAGTAATGGAGAGGACAGTGTTTCGCTATCGCAAGTGCGTGATCTTTTAAATCAACAAAAATATGTCATCAAACAATTGTTACAGCAACAGGAAAATAGCTTCAAGAGCTTTGTCCAAATATTGGTGGACTCAGCTAACAAAAGACTGGATGATCTGACCAGAGAGGTCCAAGACCTTAAGAACAGTTTGCAGTTCTCCCAGGGAGAGGTGGATATCCTGAATGAGACTTGCAGCAAGTTGACAACAAACTTGGGTGGGTGTTTCAGGGAAGAGGTGTACGTTTGACCTCCATCATCTAGGATGTGACAATGGTTAATAAAATCTCTCAATTTCTGCCCATTTTTTTTGCACAGTCTTGCAGGCCTTCTAATGCAGCTGCAACTGTAAATGCATTTGTAAATCAAGACCTTTCTTGAGTTGGGCTCTGGGTGGTGCAACTGTTGAGAATGTGAGCTTATGGTTGTGTGGGGGGAAAGGGTTGAGTGTGTGTGGGTGTATGTGTGTATCCCACAACTGTTGCGAAGGAGTTAAAGATGTTAGGGACAATAGAGGATGATCCACAGCTATATATAATACAAATTGAGGTGAGGGCGATGGAAATGCATTTGGCAATTGATTTACTTCAATTCGGTAAATGACACTGTGTGCACTTTTCGAAGGATGGATCCCAGTCTGTTCAGGGCTATGGGATACGGGGGATCTGGGGTGGTCTGCCGGGCTATGGGATGACAACCCAACTAGGGATGAGGAAGGCTTTTAGCGGGTGGAATAGTAGGGACCAATTGGAGGTTTACTTAGTAGCAATGCAAATATCATGGTACAGCTATATAGACACTCAATCATCATGTTACTTTTTAATGGTACATTTACAAACACATATTTTCATAAATAGAATTTAAAGTTGTCTCATTATGGTAAGTGGTGAAATAAGTATAGCCAGTTATAATTGTAATGGCCTAGCAGATAATAAGAAAAGACGATCAGTATTTGGCCATGCTGCACTTCCAGTTTCAACTGTTCTGCCTGCGGCTACGGAACCCTGACCTGTTCACCGGACGTGCTTGTTGCACCCTCGACAACTACAATGATTATTATTATTTGACCATGCTGGTCATTTATGAACATTTTAACATCTTGACCATGTTCTGTTATAATATCCACCCGGCACAGCCAGAAGAGGACTGGCCACCCCTCATAGGCTGGTTCCTCTCTAGGTTTCTTCCTAGGTTCCGGCCTTTCTAGGGAGTTTTTCCTAGGGAGTTTTTCCTAGCCACCGTGCCTCTTTCACATGCATTGCTTGCTGTTTGGGGAATAAGGCTGGGTTTCTGTACAGCCCTTTGAGATTTTAGCTGATATACGAAGGGCTATATAAATAAATTTGATTTGATTTATCTGGTTAAAAGAGAAGGAATATAATATCTATTGTTTACAGGAAACCCATTCAACAATTTTAGATGAAGTTTTGTGGAAAAAGAACTGGGGGGGAAATATATTTCTCCCATGGGCAAGGAAATTCAAAAGGGGTGATGGTTTTAATTAACAGTAATTTTGATCCAAATGTGCAAATTGTCCAAACAGATTATCAAGGTAGATGGATTATTTTAAAAATGTTATTGGACAATAAACAGATATGGCTTATTAACCTATACGGTCCGAATAATGATGATCCAAGCTTCTTTGAAAATATATATAAGAATGTATCAACTCTACAAGCAACACTAGACTCTATTATTATGGTGGGAGATTTTAGTACGGTCTTAAATACCTCTATGGACCAGAAAGGAAATCACACTACAAACTATCAACCTCAGGCACTTAAGGAAATCATGAATGTCATGGATATATTGGAATTAGTGGATATATGGAGGCTTAAATACCCTGACCTAGTGAGATATACATGGCGGAGGCTTAATCAAGCTAGTCGTCTTGACTACTTTCTTATGCCATTCTCTCTGGCACCAAAAGTTTAAAAAGTGTTGATAGGGGACAGAATGCGGTCGGATCATCACATAATTGGCATATATATTACTCTTACAGAATTTCCACATGGGCGAGGATATTGGAAATTTAATCAAAGCCTACTAGATGATAAATTGTTTAGTGCACCAAATTCTTTTCCAATCTTCAATATAGAAATGCTACCAAAAATGTTTTATTAAAACTTGTTACAAATGATGGAGTCACGCATGATTCACCAAATTATATTTGAAAGAGGAAGTAAAGTACTTTAAGAATATGTTTTCATTTCAGGTTCCTCCATCTCCACTAACTGAAACTAATTGTATGGATTTTTTTCCTAATAATAATGTAAAATTAACATCTGTACAGAAAGACTCATGTGTAGGCCAAATTACAGAGGAGGAACTGCTTGATGCAATTGGGGCCTTTAAGGATGGGAAAACTCCAGGGCTGGATGGCATACCAGTGGAAGTATACAAAACTTTTTTTGGTATACTCAAAGGACCATTATTAGCGTGTTTTAACCACTCCTATATAAATGGTAGATTATCAGACACGCAACAAGAAGGTCTGATATCATTATTACTGAAACAGGACCCAAATGGTAATATATAAAGATCCAGTCCGTTTAAAAAATTGGAGACCTCTTACACTTCAGTGTTGTGATGCAAAAATCCTAGCAAAATGCTTGGCGCATAGAATTGAAAAAGTATTGTCAGATATTATTAATCTTAATCAGACAGTTTTTTTTACATGGACGATACATTGGAGATAATATAAGACAAGTACTGGAAACAATAGAATACTGTGAAATATCGGGGACACCAGGCCTGGTTTTCATAGCTGATTTTGAAAAGGCTTTTGATAAAGTACGACTGGAGTTTATATATAAATGCCTAGAATATTTCAATTTTGGGGAATCTCTTATAAAATGGGTTAAAGTTATGTATAGTTACCCTAGGTGTAAAATAGTAAATAATGGCTACATCTCAGAAAGTTTTAAACTATCTAGAGGAGTAAAACAAGGTTGTCCACTATCAGCATATTTATGTATTATTGCCATTGAAATGTTAGCTGTTAAGATTAGATCAAACAATAATATTAAGGGATTAGAAATCCGTGGCTTAAAAACCAAGGTGTCATTGTACGCCGATGATTCATGTTTTCTTTTAAAACCACAATTAGAGTCTCTCCACGGCCTCATAGAGGATCTAGATACTTTTGCTATCCTCTCTGGATTAAAACCAAATTATAATTATATTACGTATTGGATCACAAAAAAATGCAAATTTTACATTACCATGTAGTTTACCAATTAAATGGTCTGACGGAGATGTGGACATACTCGGTATACAAATCCCAAAAGAAAGAAATGATCTCACTCCAATCAATTTTTATAGAAAGTTTGCAAAAATAGATAAGATCTTGCTACCATGGAAAGGAAAATACCTGTCTATTTGTGGAAAAATCACCCTGATTAACTCTTTAATCATATCACAGTTTACCTATTTGCTTATGGTTTTGCCTACACCTAGTGACCTGCTTTTTAAATTACATGAACAAAAAATATTCATTTTTATTTGGAATGGCAAGCCAGATAAAATTAAAAGGGCCTATTTATATAACGAATATGAATTCGGAGGGCAGAAATGATTAAATATTAAAGCATTAGACCTCTCACTAAAGGCATCAGTCATACCAAAGTTATATTTAAATCCAAACAGGTTTTCTAGTAAATTGGTACAAATGTCTCATCCTATGTTCAAGAAGGGCCTTGTTCCCTTTATTCAGATTACACCTGCCCACTTTCAGTTGTTTGAAAAGGAAATAATCTCCAAAATATCTTAATTTTTTAAACAAGCCTTAGAAAGTTGGTTGCAATTTCAGTTTAATCCACTTGAAAAGACAGAACAAATAATACAACAAATATTGTGGTTATATTCAAATATAGTAATTGATTTGAAAAAAAACTGTATTTTTCGAAGAAATTTTTAAAAAAGGTATAATTTTAGTGAATGATATTATAAATAGGACTGGTGGAGTGATGTCACACATGCAGCTAACACAGACATATGGTAATGTCTGCTCTACCCAAAATTACAACCAATTAATTGCAGCATTACCACAAAAATGGAAGAGGCAAGTAGAAGGGGAAAAAAGTAAGGAACTTGTATGTCGGCCCAGTATTAAAGAACATAAATGGTTATAGAAAAGTGTGATGAATAAAAACATATACCAATTTCATTTAAGGACCAAAAAACTGATAGCTGTGCCATATAAATTGCAAAATAGTTGGGAAGAGATTTTCGATTCCATGGCACATGGTTTATGAATTGATACGCAAAACAACGCCGGATTCAAAACTTAGAATTTTTCAATTTAAATTACTATACAAACTTCTTGCAAATAATAGAATGTTATATATATGGGGGATACAATCTTCCCAGGTCTGCAGATTTTGCTGTGAGGAGGCAGAGTCATTAGATCATTTATTTTGGTATTGTACAGATGTAGCTCGTTTTTGGTCACAGGTCCAGGAATGGCTGAAGAATTGCAACATTTGCCTAGAACTAACGCTGCAGATAGCAATACTGGGTGATTTGAAAAGCCATAGTCAATCAATCAATAATATAATAATTATTTTAGCAAAAATGTTTATTTTTAATTTACAATATGTAGAAGCTATGAGAATAGAAAGGTTCAATTGTTTTGTGAAGCATCACAGCATAGTTGAAAAATATATGGCAAATAGAAATCCGAAATGGATGATGTTGATGGGTTCATGGGAGGGGTTGAATGGAGCTGAAGGGTGGGACTAATAACAAGATAAACAATGTAAAACATACGGGGTGTGTAAAATATATATAGGTTCAGAACTTTTGTGATATAGCACAGTTACAAATAGAAATCAAACTGGATGGACATCAGAAATAGAGGAAAGACTAAAAACAAACAAAAAAGAACTACTGTAAAATAGACGGTCTGTAAAATGTGTACAAGATGAATAAATTGAAGGTAAAAGCCGAAGTGTTTATTAGTTTACTCCAATTGGGCGATCGGTGGTGGGTTTGCGGGGAATAATAATAAAGGTATATTCTTTAAAAAAGTATCTATATCTATATAGGTATGTGTATGTATATATGTGTATATGTATGCATGCGTGTATGGATATATATATACTGCGAAATAAAATAAAGGGAACACTTAAACAACACATCCTAGATCTGAATGAAAGAAATAATCTTATTAAATACTTTTTTCTTTACATAGTTGAATGTGCTGACAACAAAATCACACAAAAATAATCAATGGAAATCCAATTTATCAACCCATGGAGGTCTGGATTTGGAGTCACACTCAAAATTAAAGTGGAAAACCACACTACAGGCTGATCCAACTTTGATGTAATGTCCTTAAAACAAGTCAAAATGAGGCTCAGTAGTGTGTGTGGCCTCAACGTGCCTGTATGACCTCCCTACAACGCCTGGGCATGCTCCTGATGAGGTGGCGGATGGTCTCCTGAGGGATCTCCTCCCAGACCTGGACTAAAGCATCCGCCAACTCCTGGACAGTCTGTGGTGCAACGTGGCGTTGGTGGATGGAGCGAGACATGATGTCCCAGATGTGCTCAATTGGATTCAGGTCTGGGGAACGGGCGGGCCAGTCCATAGCATCAATGCCTTCCTCTTGCAGGAACTGCTGACACACTCCAGCCACATGAGGTCTAGCATTGTCTTGCATTAGGAGGAACCCAGGGCCAACTGCACCAGCATATGGTCTCACAAGGGGTCTGAGGATCTCATCTCGGTACCTAATGGCAGTCAGGCTACCTCTGGTGATTACATGGAGGGCTGTGCGGCCCCCCAAAGAAATGCCACCCCACACCATGACTGACCCACCGCCAAACCAGTCATGCTGGAGGATGTTGCAGGCAGCAGAACGTTCTCCACGGCGTCTCCAGACTCTGTCACGTCTGTCACGTGCTCAGTGTGAACCTGCTTTCATCTGTGAAGAGCACAGGGTGCCAGTGGTGAATTTGCCAATCTTGGTGTTCTCTGGCAAATGCCAAACGTCCTGCACGGTGTTGGGCTGTAAGCACAACCCCCACCTGTGGACGTCGGGCCCTCATACCACCCTCATGGAGTCTGTTTCTGACCGTTTGAGCAGACACATGCACATTTGTGGCCTGCTGGAGGTCATTTTGCAGGGCTCTGGCGGTGCTTCTCCTGCTCCTCCTTGCACAAAGGCGGAGGTAGCGGTCCTGCTGCTGGGTTGTTCCCCTCCTACGGCCTCCTCCACGTCTCCTGATGTACTGGCCTGTCTCCTGGTAGCGCCTCCATGCTCTGGACACTACGCTGACAGACACAGCAAACCTTCTTGCCACAGCTCGCATTGATGTGCCATCCTGGATGAGCTGCACTACCTGAGCCACTTGTGTGGGTAGTAGACTCCGTCTCATGCTACCACTAGAGTGAAAGCACCGCCAGCATTCAAAAGTGACCAAAACATCAGCCAGGAAGCATAGGAACTGAGAAGTTGTCTGTGGTCCCCACCTGCAGAACCACTCCTTTATTGGGGGTGTCTTGCTAATTGCCTATAATTTCCACCTGTTGTCTATTCCATTTGCACAACAGGATGTGAAATGTATTGTCAATCAGTGTTGCTTCCTAAGTGGACAGTTTGATTTCACAGAAGTGTGATTGACTTGGAGTTACATTGTGTTGTTTAAGTGTTCCCTTTATTTTTTTGAGCAGTGTATTTACCCAAAAAATAAATGGGGGATTGGAAATGATGCAGACAATTACATTGATGGAAGCAATATTCTTTCCGCAATATTAAGCTGATCCACCCCTAAAAAAAAATATAATAATAATAATAATAATGTAGATAGCATACCAGAGTCTCCACATCGGACCTGGATATAGTCTGAGGAGAAAGTGAACAATTTTTTACTGAAAAGCTGCAGATGGATCATAGGAAGATTGTGGTGGAGCGCACCCATGGGTCTGGAAACCTGTAACCAGCTCAGGGGACAGGTCTGGGAACCTGTAACCAGCTCAGGGGACAGGTCTGGAAACCTGTAACCAGCTCAGGGGACAGGTCTGGGAACCTGTAACCAGCTCAGGGGACAGGTCTGGGAACCTGTAACCAGCTCA
This sequence comes from Salmo trutta, assembly GCF_901001165.1. Lineage (NCBI taxonomy): Eukaryota > Metazoa > Chordata > Actinopteri > Salmoniformes > Salmonidae > Salmo > Salmo trutta. The sequence goes on along the minus strand of NC_042988.1, from coordinate 24,379,439 downwards.
GGGGACAGGTCTGGGAACCTGTAACCAGCTCAGGGGACAGGTCTGGGAACCTGTAACCAGCTCAGGGGACAGGTCTGGGAACCTGTAACCAGCTCAGGGGACAGGTCTGGGAACCTGTAACCAGCTCAGGGGACAGACCCAGGCCGATAGTGGTCAAGTTCCTAAGGTTCAAGGACAAGATGGCTGTTCTGGAGAGAGACAAAAACTTGAGAGGAATCATCTTCCTCAACGAGGGACTTCTCTGAAGCTGTGTGCCAGAGGTGGAAAGAACTTATTCCAGCTATAAAAGCTGCCAGAGAGCATGTGGGACATTGCTTACATCGCCTATGACAAGCTCATTGTCCACCCTCCCAAAAGCCTGGGAAGAGAGAGAGAGCCAAGCTTCTGGGTCAGTAGCTTCAGCCCAACATCACACACACACACACAGCAGCTGACACAAGTGCCCGATTGACTGACTCTATGTCAAAACAATGTTTTAATTGAATTTTTTCTTCTCCATATATCTATCTCCGATAAGCTACCAAGGAAAAGGCTAAGAACAGCCCGTATTAATATACAGCGCCTTCAGAAAGTATTCACACCCCTTTACCTTTCCACATTTTGTTGTGTTACAGCCTGAAGGCGGCTTTATTAACTCAATGATATATATTTTTTATTGTTTGCAAACGGACACGTATTAATGCCAAAATAACATACAAAACAGGCAAGCCTTTCTTTTTACTTATTTTTTGCAAAAAATGTGGGGCTCAAAACTGCCTTGAATGACAGGTCGCCACTGAATATGATCTACCAAATGTCGGAAATTATAAGCAGAAACTTACAGTAACTTAATTATAGTAGGCTAAATTATTAGGGTGGATCAAATTGCACAGGTAGCCTACTTTTTGAAGTGATTTGTTTAACAATCAGATGAAAACATAATGCATCACACAACACATGATATGCAAAACTGAACCTGCCCAAACCGCAAAAACAACAATACACGGGATAAAATGTTAACATGCCACAGAATCCCGTTTTAGATCAGCATATACCAGGTATCTAGCCCGGGTTTCTTATAACCGGGAAACAAGCTTTTTCAGGTTATTGTTAACGGTATATGATGTTTAAAAACAAAATACTTGAGTATCCCGAATAATAACGGGATATTGGTGTGAACGTAAAAGTGGTCCCTGTGACAATAACAAGGAAAGTCAAAGTGCCAAAGGTAAAGTAATTTATAAGAGATCATACAAAAAAAATTATCAGCAATCTTTTGTTGAAATATATATGTTGGTCTGATGATGTATATGAGGAAGTGAATCCAAATGCAGTATTTGTAAAGTTATTCTGTAACGCGTGGGTGCAGGAATCAGGCGCAAAGAGCAGAGGGTAGGACGAATGCAATTTAATACAGAACTGAATACGGTCACGCCAAATACACTAGGCGCAAATCCCAGACCGGGCGTAAACAGGACCCACTACAGTACTGCGTAAAAGCAAATAAACACATCCACCAACACTACACAGGAGAAACAAGCCCGCACAACAGCAAGCGGGCATCTCCAGCTTAAATAGCTCCTAATCAAACCCCAACAAGGAACAGGTGAAAACAATCAGACCCAACCAACCGAAAAGGGAAAAAGGGATCGCTGGCCGCTAGTAGACCGGTGACGACAACCACCGAGCACCGCCCGAACAGGAAGGGGAACCGCCTTCGGTGGGATTCGTGACATATTCATGTATGCCAATTGTTGATAAGCATGCACCTGTTAAGAAACTAACTGTGAGAACTGTTAGAGCCCCCTGGATTGATGATTAATTGAAAAATGATATGGTTAAAAGAAATTGTGCAAAAGAGGTGGCAAACAAGTCAGGCTGCTCAACTGATTGGTTGACACTGTAAATTGAAAAAATGTGTGACTAAAATTAACAAAAAGAAGAAGAAATTATAATACCTAACCAAGATAAATGACATAAAACACAATGGAAAAATACATTGGAGTACGTTAAATGATATCAGTTATCATGGTCAAGTCATATTGACAAAGTTGTTGTGAAGGTGGGGAGGGGTATATCTGTTATAAAAAGATGTTCTACGTTTTTGACACAAAAATCAACTGTACTAGTTGTTCAGGCACTGGTTTTGTCCCACCTTGATTACTGTCTGGTAAAATGGTCAAATGCAACAAAGAAAGACCTAGCAAAGCTGCAGCTGGCTCAAAACAGAGCAGCACGCCTTGGCCTAAACGGCACATCCAGAACTAACATGAACAACATGCAGGCCAGTCTATCCTGGTTGAGGGTTTATGAGAGATGAACTGCTTCTCTTCTAGTTTTTATGACAAATATTACTGTGATAAAAATTCCTGATTGTCTGCATAATCAAATTACATACAGCTCAGACACCTACATATACCCCACAAGACATTCCACCAGGGGTCTCTTCTCAGTCCCAAGTCCAAAACAAATTAATGGCAACACACAGTATTACACAGAGCCGTGATCGCATTGAACTCCCTTCCATCTCTTATTACTAAAGTAAAAAGCTAAATTATAAAACAACATCTAATGACACGATAGGGACTGTGAAATGACACTCACACACAAACACACGCACACATAAACACAATCTAACACACACATTATTCTTTAATTGTATTGTTTGTATTTCATTGTATTTTACATTTGTGTGACTGTTCTTGTCTGTCAGTTTATCAGTGTTTTGTTACTTGTCGTGTTTTATGTTTTTGTGTGGACCTCAGGAAGAATAGCTGCTGCTTCTGCAAGAGCTAATGGGATCCAAATAAATGAATAAAAACAATAAAACATAAAAACTGTTTCAAGTGAGAATTATGAAGGTCTGATGCTGAAAAAGAAAGGAAATGATTGCCCACTTCAACCATATTATATTTTTGCAAAAAAGTAGTGTGTACTTCCAGTAGTTAGCTACACCGCTACATCTCAAAAAAAGTAATTCAATACTGAAAACACTACCTAGATTCAAATTTAGTTCAACTACCACCAAGCTACTGCAAAATGAGGTTCACTACCCTGTCACACTTTATTTGGATTGTCTGGATAGTCCATCTTTAGATGCTCTACAGATGGTCATACTGACAACAAACTATCTGTTGATAAGAAACTGCTTGCTAAGGTTACGGTTAGGGTTAGGTTTAGAATAAGAGTTAGGGTAAGGGTTAGGGCCTGGGCTAGGGTTAGTAGATAGTTGAAATGTTACGGATAGTCTGAAGAGCATCTACAGATTGACAATAAAGTGTTACCCACTACCGACTACATGAAAAAATGAAAACAAAGGATATGTGAGTGAAAGATAAATTGTTTATTTTTGGTTGTATAGATTGAAGACATGAACAACAATAACAGCAGAGGTCTCTCAATACCATCATGAAACCATGAATCATTTGGAGTTCACACATTTAGGCTCTGATTCATAGTAAACATGTAGCCTATGATTCACTGTGAATTCAGTTGAAGTCACCCCCTCCCCTACCCCTACCTGTATCACAAGGCACAGAACTCACAATGTCCCACCCCATACCCCACACCCCCAAGGAAAAGTTTATCCCATACCTCTGTCGAAACTGTCTGACAAATAGAAACACAGTGAGGTGAGGGATGGATTTGGAAAGCTGGTAAAGAACAAGTAAGGAGGAGGATTGTGTAATATTGACCTGTAATGGAGGAACGTGAATTTGTGGAGATTATGGGAAGGAATGAGGAATGTCGGGAAAGAGATGGGTTAGGGTTGCACACATCCACATATTACCTTCCCACAAAGTTATACACTACACACGACACACTAAACTACTACATTATTTGAATATTCTGTGTAGTGATAGGGCAAAAACCAGGACCAAGTTTGGGAAACCCTAGCCTCTAAACTAATGCAAAATATTCCTTATACTTTTAACTTCTAACACACGATGGCAGTCCTTGCCGGTACCGACCCCGTTGGCGTCGGTTTCCACTAGATAGCACAGTCACAAAGTCGAAATTGGCTATATCGTAAAAATCATTGAAAACATGCTTTTCGGTCTTAATTTAAGGTTAGGGTTGGGTATACGGTTAGCAGTGTGGTTATGGTAAAGGCTAGGTCTAAAATCAAATTTTAAGAAGATACATTGTAGAAATAGGCGGAGTTTCTGACTTTGTGGCTGTGGTAGTTATTTATACTTCAGTAGTGGTAACTAGTGACGACCGTTGATGTCATCCGTAAAACAGCTGGAGGTGGGGCACCAGTGTGTGACGGATGTACAATGTATCCAATCGAAAACGACAACATGGGTTCAAAATCAAGCAGTGACCCAATCATCATTGAGTAAATCTAAAGCTCGCCTTAGTGTCAACCCCCCTCTCTTCTCGCTTCCCCTGAACAACACGGCCCTTTTTAAGTTCAGTGGGGGAAGAGAAAGGGGGACTCTGAAATACGAAGACAAAAAGACACAAAACAGACCTGAAAAGGCCCTGTCTTCTACACGGGAAGACTATTGTCAAATCAAAGGTTGATTATATGTTAACATTTCGTATTTGCATCATTCATTATTGGCTAGCTATAACTAAAGCGGGTAGCTTGGTTTGTTAGCTAACTAACATCGGCTAGCTAGCTTGAACTAACTAGCTAGCTAACTCATTTAGCCAGCTAGCTACAACACGGAAGGGAAAGTAAAGCCAAATGACATTTTTCCCTCAATTTGACATAACAAAATATAAGCTGCCTAGTTGTTTGTTTAACTTGATCGGTACTTGTTTTTTTGTCTCATCGAAGAAGCAACACGAAACGAAGGTCTTGACTGCCTGAACCACGACAAAAAAAATAAGTAAAATGGCGGAGCCGGACAAATTAAACATCGACTCCATAATACAGCGTCTTCTGGAAGGTGAGGATTTGCACTTAACTAGGAATCAAGCCACTTAATTTGATTAATTACGAATCAGTTGCTATTTGGATATTTGTATTTTCAAAGAAGCGTCGGAATTCTAACGATGTCTGGTGTATGTTAGCAGGCTTAACGTCAAGTTAGCTGTTCTCTTTGAAACGATGTGTCCGGGTTAGAGCTCGAGATAACGTTACCTAGGTCTACGAATTAGTAGGGCAAATGAGAGATGGATGGCTGGCTTGCTGCTTCAATCTTTATCACTCGGCCTGAAGTGCCAATTTTGTTGTAATATTAGTATTAACGGCAAATCATTAAGATGACAAACACGGCTATTTTACGATGGTGCTGTGTTAGCTAACTAACTCTAGCTAGCTACTGCAACGTTAAATGTGTTCTGTCTGGTGTATGCTGTTGTAATAATGAATGCAAAGCTAGCCAGCAACGTCGGTTAGTAGGTTTTGTTTACCATTCGTTTCTGTTTCCTGCATCCAATCTTTCCATAATGTCGTTTTTTTGCTTGCCAGTATTTAGCTAGCTATGTCTAACACACACCGGTTGTACAGTAGCCTAGGCAGACGATAGTACAGCTCTAGCGCCCATGTACTATCGTCTAGGTTGGATGTGCATTCCCGGTAATACACTAGTGTCCCCCTATGGATCGGGGGAAATATGCTTACTTTATTTTTGAAACCCAATTTCCCACCACAATTGTTTATATTTTTGGACAATCTAACATGTTGCACACTATGTTCAACCAAGAATGTGCAATATCCTAAATTGTCCGAAAAGACAAACTGTTTCATAAAGTATGCATATTTTCATTTTTAATGCCCATTAAAGCTAGTTAAGGAGGAAAGTGATATATTTGCAGCCTGAATGGAGGATGCTGTATGTAGGAGCAGGCCCATTGCAATTCATGCCTGGATGAGGGAGAAGCATACTTAAGCATGTCTTTCAGGGCTGCGGATGCAATTATCATGTGCTGAAAGCGTGCTTGCTGAAGTAATAACTTGCTTTTATTGTATAAATGCAAGCTACAATGGGTTTAGCCATGTCATTAGTGGTTGGTTACACAGAGTGAAGGGCACCAATGGGTCACACTTGCTTTCATTCGGTACAACTGTTTCCACCATGATAATGTACTGCTGTGATACTCCAAATTCCATGGACAGGAAACATCAGTGCCCTGGTTTTAGACTCTTATCTGTCTAAAGAAGGCCAATGGCCTTTACTACATTATAAAGTAAAGGGAATATCCAGATTTGGGTTTGTTTTTCATTGGCCAAGTAGCTTATAGCAGGGGTGAAAGTTGTGCATACTGTAAACACTAGAGGTGGAAACATTATGGCACATTACATTCTCTGCGATCCCAGTAGATTTGTAATGTAATGAAGTGTTGCTTCCGTCCCTCTCCTTGCCCCAACCTGGGCTTGAACAAAGGTCCCTCTGAACACCACCAACTGTCACCCAAGAAGCATCATTACCTATAGCTCCACAAAAGCAGTGTCCCTTCAAGTGCTAGGGAAACAACCACTTCAAGCTCTGAGCCAGCGGGCTAGTAGTAATTGAACACTACTAGCACGCACCGCTAACTAGCTAGGTATTTCACATCGGCTACCGAAGCATGAATAGTAGAAATATGGGCAGACTTGGGGAATGTGAGGGACAGTGTTGTTTGCAAGTAGCAGGCCTAGTGTCTTTCTCTTGGGTTTTTACTCTGAACACATCTTTTGTTGTGGGCAGCTTATGGTCGTATTGATGGATTAAAACGATTCCGCTATCCGTGTTTCTGTTTGTGACCACCACACCACTCTTGGAGTATTGTGGACGTTAATGACTGTTGAATAATATGTAGGTGTTAGTGTTTGGTGCATGGGAGAAGCTGTCTATACCACACAGGTTTGCCTACCCTCAGTCCTGGCCACTCCTTAGATTTATGATGGCTTCTATAGTAACAGATATGAGCCTTGGGGACTGTGTGCGTACATGAGGGGGGCAGAAGCAAACTTATATGTATGATAAATGTTGCGTAATGGGAGACCTGAGGCTGTCAGACCAACATAAACCCCTCCAGCTACTAAATCTGCAGGGGCCTTCCGCTGTAATGAGCACAGTGGCTGAGCCAGACATGAGCTTCTGCTGGCCTGGGAACAGTTCAGAAAACAGGAAGTGGGGCATTCTGCTGCTCTTGGAACTTGTCTAGTTAGATTTAAAAAATGTCTCTCTCCAAGTCTGGTCTAACTGGTGTAAAAATCACATCAGGTGTTCAAACACCTGGATCTGCTGTTTTTGTTCTTTCCTTTTTGAAATCTATTGATCTAGATGTATACAGATTATTACCGTATCAATTTATAGGCTATCGCTTATTTCTGTTTTGACAATTATTGACTGTAATGGTACTGCAGTTAACCTAGACATTTTCACATGTCTGTTTTCTCGGTGTTATCACTCCTCTACATCATGGTAATAGCGGTGCATCATGTTGTAGGGCTCCACCACAGATAGAACAATAATCCAGACATTTCATCGGATGTATAAGTGTGAAGCATCCGATTGACACTTCCACTCACTACCTAATATGGTGATGAGAGAAAGCCCAGTGGCCTGCAGTGAGACAAGATGGAACGAGATGGATTTTTGCCGACATCATGATCATTTTCTCCTCGATGAACATTTGACCTCAACACAGTTTTCTGTTCTCAAAGCTAGAATCCGTTATGAAGAGTGGACTAAGTTTTGGAGATTTTACCCTTTGTCAAAGTAAAACAATTAAAATGTTGTTTAGAAGGAGTGCAAGGGCAAATTGAGTTATTGCACACACTTCAGAGTAGGTGTTCCTTAATGGAAATATGCAAATATATGGTAGAACGCACGCAAATGGGACCTCTCTTGCTTGGCTCTGCCCACTCCTTGCTTGTTCTGCCCACTATGACTCATTTTTTCCCATAGACCACAGCCTGGCATTTCCAATCTTGGGTTAGTTATAACAAATCTTTGGCTCCACCATGTTGTCTGTCTCCAACTGTTTGAACAACATACTAGCCTGTCCACTTTGTTTCCCACAATGAAATCAGGTAGGGGACTGTGGATCGGTCTCTGTTCGTACGTTAGTAAAAACGCCATCTCAGACAGCACTGGCCCGAGTTTGATGAAACTTGGGTAAACGATGACACTGATTGGCCCAAGGCAGGAGCTATAGTAATTAACTGAAATTTTTGGAGTCACACCAGAGAGGAAGAGGTGAAGCAAGAGGGATAGCTGGGCCCAAAATCTGTCTTCTCCAGCAGATGGTGTTTTTATATTTTTCGCACGTTAACTGAGGTGTTTTTGTATGGAGGTCAATGCTTTGTCTTGGCCAGGTCGCAGTTGTAAATGAGAACTTGTTCTCAACTAGCTTACCTGGTTAAATAAAGGTTTAAAAAAAATAAAATATATATATATACATGCATACATGCATACATACATACATACACACACACACACACACACACACACACACACACACACACACACACACACACACAAACACACAGTCGTATGAAAAAGTTTGGGCACCCCTGACAATTTCTATGTTTTCCTTTTATAAATAATTGGGTGTTTGGATCAGCAATTTCATTTTGATCTATCAAATAACGATTGGACACAGTAATATTTCAGTAGTGAAATGAGGTTTATTGGATTAACAGAAAATGTGCAATATGCATCAAAACAAAATTAGACGGGTCCATAAATTTGGGCACCCCAATAGAAAAATCACATCAATATTTAGTAGAGCCTCCTTTTGCTAAAATAACAGCCTCTAGATGCTTCCTATAGCCTCTAATGAGTGTGTGGATTCTGGATGAAGGTATTTTGGACCATTCCTCCTTACAAAACATCTCCAGTTCAGTTAGGTTTGATGGTTTCCGAGCATGGACAGCCTGCTTCAAATCATCCCACAGATTCTCAATGATATTCAGGTCTGGGGACTGGGATGGCCATTCCAGAACATTGTACTTGTTCCTCTGCATAAATGCCCGGGTAGATTTTGAGCAGTGTTTTGGGTCGTTGTCTTGCTGAAATATCCAGCCCCGGCGTAACTTCAACTTTGTGACTGATTTATTCAACATTATTCCCAAGAATCTGCTGATATTGAGTGGAATCCATGCGACCCTCAACTTTAACAAGATTCCCAGTACCGGCACTGGCCACACAGCCCCACAGCATGATGGAACCCCCACCAAATTTTACTGTGGGTAGCACGTGTTTTTCTTGGAACGCTGTGTTCTTTTGCCGCCATGCATAACGCCCCTTGTTATGACCAAATAACTCAATCTTTGTTTCATCAGTCCACAGCACCTTATTCCAAAATGAAGCTGGCTTGTCCAAATGTGCATTTGCATACCTCAAGCGACTCTGTTGTGGCGTGTGTGCAGAAAAGGCTTCTTCCGCATCACTCTCCCATACAGCTTCTCCTTGTGCAAAGTGCGCTGAATTGTTGAACGATGCACAGTGACACCATCTGCAGCAAGATGATGTTGTAGGTCTTTGGAGGTGGTCTGTGGGCTGTTTTTGACCGTTCTCACCATCCTTTGCCTCTGCTAAGTAGTTACAGGTATTCAAATCAACAGAATGACAAGGGTGCCCACATTTTTGCATAGCCTATTTTTCACATCCGATTTAATTTCATACAACTTAATATTGCTACACTAAAAATCTTTGTCTGGACAATACACCAGTACTCAGCTTTTATTAGAAAATGAATGGCATGCCACTGTGATCATTTTCTGTGACGACAGAGTAAATTATTATGCAGCTTCAGGGGTGCCCAAACTTTTTCATACGACTGTGTGTGTGTGTATGTGTGTATATGTGTATGTATATATGTGTGTGTGTGTATATAATATATATATATATATATGTATATATGTGTGTGTGTGTGTATATATAGTATGTTTGTATATATATTGTATATATGTGTGTATATATATATATATATATGTATGTGTCGTCCTCGTGGACTCGTCCGTTTCCATCCTCCATTTTCAGAACAAATGTGTGTGCCCCTCTCCCACTGCCTGTGATTTTATTAGGGCAGAATATATCTTTGTGAAAGCACTACACTGAACGAAAACATAAATGCAACATGTAACAATTTCTAAGATTTTACTGAGTTTAGAGTTCAAATTAGGAAATCGGTCAATTGAAATAAATTCATTAGGCCCTAATATATATATATTTATTTATTTTAAATGGGTGTTGAATTTTGTTAACAAACAATGGAATGGCTTATTTGCTACTTAATTGATCAAATAGAAGTTTCATAATGTTTTAGTTGTTAGTTTTTATGCTCTTTGCACATTTATAAAACAGGCTAGACAGCTAGTAGACTAGACAGGGTCTGATCTGTGCTAAATTTTGGGAGTTGAGACATAAAAAGGGTATCGTTGGAAAGGTTCACTTTTCTATTACAGTAAAATATCTCGAATGTGTTTCGGTGTCCATATGAATAATTCTGTTGTACCAAACCTCAAATGCAAATAGCCAGTTGAAACGGCTTGTTCTCATAGAGAAAGAAGTATTCTCAACTTTGTTGTTGTGAGTGGCAGGGGGAGAGGCTTGGTGTGTGTGTGAATGGGAAGGTGCACACAGCACTGGAGTAAAAAGACAAGCAGACATAAACGCTCATAAAAATGGGAGAACTTTATTCTTGAGATGCATGGGTTTGGAATTTCGCGCTAAAATGCACATTCAAATTAATTAGATATATCGCTCAGCCCTAGCCCCTTCTGACTTTGACTTGATGGCTGGATGAGTGTGTTGTGGAAACCGTGTTATACTCTGTCCATGATAAGGTTGTCTGACAAGTTCAGGAAAAAGAAGAAAAAAACAGCTGTACTGGCAGTATATAGCGGACCTTTTTTCTCTTGCGGTGTGGCAACTCATTACAAGGCAGAGTGTTTGCCTCTGTCGTGAGAGTTGTCATAATTAGCCTATCACATCATGTATGGCATTTTCTAAATTAGTTTTGAAGTCTTGGCCAGTCCATAAACCATCACCTGTGGCTTTTTGTCCATCCAATCCTGCTGTATTTCTATGATGTAGTGACAGGCCAAGGTAACTGCATTCTGGTTGCTTAATCACTCGTTTGTCAGAGAATGGTGACTGACCGCCATCGACCTTTAGCTGCACCATGTACACCTTAACACATGGGCCAGCCTGATGACAATGTTTGCAAACCAGTTAAATGTGGTGACGGTATGACTAGTTTCAATGGGATTGACCATCAGCCTCCTGACCTGTACATCTGAACGGTCAGTCCAGGCCGCTACTACCACCTCCTGTCACCATCTAAGAGGATGTCCATATCAGCCATGGACATATCAGGTGGGGAATCTGAAGCCAGCCAACTGTTGATTCCCAATGGCTTTCCTATTGTGCTTGTCCAACTTTTTCTTTTCTATCCCGTGACCAGTAAAGCGGAAAGCCCTTTGTCTGACTCCCTCCCCATCCCCCACGCCCCTTCTCTAAGCTCACTGTTGCCATTGGCCATGTGGCTAACTTTAGAGTAAGCTCTGTCATGGCTTAGCCGACCCTAATCCAGGTTTAAAGTGACAAGCAGCACTACCCTATTTATACCCACATTTCACTCTTTAGGGCCAAGGCCTGTGTTGCTGCCCAAACATGACACTGCTCATTTAGATCTATTGCTGAGGTCCTACCTGGAAGTCCTTGTCCGTTTCCATCCTCCATTTTCAGAACAAATGTATGTGCCCCTCTCCCACTGCCTGTGATTTTATTAGGGCAGAATATATCTTTGTGAAAGCACTACACTGAACGAAAATATAAATGCAACATGTAACAATTTCTAAGATTTTACTGAGTTTAGAATTCAAATGAGGAAATCGGTCAATTGAAATAAATTCATTAGGCCCTAATCTATGGATTTCACATGACTAGGAATACACATGCACCTGTTGGTCACAAATACCTTACAAAAAGGTAGGGGCATGGATCAGAAAACCAGTCAGTATCTTGTGTGACACATCTCCTTCGCATAGAGTTGGGCGGCAGGTAGCTTTAGTGGTTAGAGCGTTGGGCCAGTAACTGAAAGGTTGCTGGTTCGAATCCCCAAGCCTAATGTTGTCCCACTCCTCTTCAATGGCTGTGTGAAGTTGCTGGATATTAGCGGGAACTGGAACACGCTGTCGTACACGTCGATCTAGAGCGTCCCAAACATGCTTGATGGGTGAGTTGTCTGGTGAGTATGCAGGTCGTGGAAGAACTGGGACATTTTCAGCTTCCAGGAATTGTGTACAGATCCTTGCGACATGGGGCCGTGCATTATCATGCTGAAACATGAGGTGATGTCGGCGGATGAATGGCACGACAATGAGCCTTACGATCTCGTCACGGTTTCTCTGTGCATTCAAATTGCCATTGATAAAATGCAATTGTTTGTTGTTCGTACCTAATGCCAGCCCATACCATAACGTTGACATCAGCAAAATGCTCGCCTACACAAGGTGGTATGCAGTTGTCAGTACGTCCAACTGGCCTCACAATTTTTCTAAAACAATGTTGGAGGCGGCTTATGACAGAGAAATGAACATTAGATTCTCTGGCAACAGCTCTGGTGGACATTCCTGCAGTCAGTATACCAATTGCACGCTCCCTCAGCTTGAGACATCTGTGGCATTGTGTTGTGTGATAACTGCATGTTCTCTAGTTTGGTATTTGGCAAGGTCAGCATCGTTCACTTTGAGCTGTCAAAGCTTTGACAAGTGTTCAATTAACCCCGGCGTGTGTTTTTGTAAAGAACACTGTCTGCACCCAGCTTGTAAAGCAGAATGTCACTGAAGGGTTTCAGGCAATTTTATTGTTCTGCTCTCAAGTGTATCGATACCCCATTTAGCTTCAGCAATTACAGTACCAGGTGCATGATGGAGCACAACAAGTGTCTCTGGTTGAATATTAGAAGGTTTTCTATTGATGCTTGTTTGTCATTGCCTTGTTCTCCTGTGATGGTTTATAGAGCGCTGGCATTGGACTTTTCACCTGCGCCTAGGGAAGACAGCAGAACGTGCAGGAAAGGGGGTGGAATTGATTCTGTGACACAAACAACCCTGATGCGCATTCTTGCACAAGTTCCCCCGTCCATCATGAGTCACTGCAATACACTTACTACATGCTCCGTTATATCCTTGCCTGGAGCTTGTCATGCAAACAGGATTTCTGAATAATACAGTCCTACTGTTGTATTTGTTTGACTATAGATGTGCTGTTGTGGTGATCCCATGCAGCTATAGTGAAGGTTTTAGTTTGGGAGGAGTGTTGAGATTGAAGTAGGAGCCTCATCCAGCTGATCATATTAAACCTGTACTTGACCTGCAGCGCCACAAAAGCCTCAAGCTGCCCTGCAAATCATGCCAACATACTTATGAGTATTCCCTGCTCCAGAGCTACAATGGTGCATTAACTACATTAAACATTTTACCAATTTGTGGCTCCAGTAGAGCTGATCACCTGTCTGTGTTGATCATTGAACACTTATCATATCAGTTGCACTGTGGATTTGCACCTCTGCTTGATAAACACTTAACATTTACACAGCCACAGGGTGGGTTTTCCTTTTCCTGGTAGAATGTGTGTAAATGTCATAACTAGCTACTATACTCAACAAACATGTAATATTCTTGAGATCCAGTGAACAGAGTTAGGGGACAGCCAGGAGCATACCTCAGGAAGATGCTCAGCGCAGCACTGTGCATGTGTCCCTTGTGACCTGACCACATCTCAGACTTGCCTGCTACTACCATCCTGCTACTACCATCCTGCTACTACTAGCCTGCCGTGTGGTCAGAGGCGGCCTAGCAACGTTTGCTGTCAGTTCACATGCTACCAGACTGCATGCGGTGCACTTGTAACCAGAGAGCTCTGAAGTTGGCCATCAATGATGTGTTTATTTAATTGTGATTTAGGCCTACTTTGATTTGAAGGGCAGTGTATTTGATCCTTGTTTGAGTCGTCCACCCTCTGAGTACAGTGTGAGATTCGCTGCGTGTGCCTCTTTCCGTTGCAGCCTCTCTGTCCTGGTTACATCAGCAGACAGGCAGGTGGTGTGTTCATACGTGCTTTTGGGGCTGGGTGCACACTGCACACATTTGTTCAGACACATAGCCAGGTCTGTACCTTCTGCTGGTGCTCAGTTCAACACTGCCATCCTCATCCCCTAGCCTTGAGTGCTCAGAAACAAAGACCCCAACCCCCTTTTCATTTAGGTTTCACGCTCTGTAACCTTGAGATTCTCACATCAAATAGTTCATCCTCCTGGCTTGTGCTGTGTGAGCAGATTCACCTTGGCTCTGCAGTATGCTCAGGGTTGTGCTGTCAGCGGGGCCTGTGATACTGATTGGTTTCTCTGCTCTGGTGTACTGTGTGTTAGATCTGTGGCTGTGCTATTTGTGTATGTGTTGTTTCCATGGTCTTGGCCTAGCATGTTTGTTCCAGTAAGCGCAACGTCAGTCCTCACTCTGTTTCCTCTGTCTTTCTCTCTCCTCCAGTTAAGGGCTCTCGGCCAGGCAAGAACGTTCAGCTGACAGAGAACGAGATCCGTGGCCTTTGCCTGAAGTCTCGCGAAATCTTCCTCAGCCAGCCAATCCTGCTCGAGCTTGAGGCACCACTCAAGATCTGCGGTGAGTCATATTGGATAAGTTACGATGGCTGAAATTGGTTTCATAGTAATTAATGTCAGTGTAGCAAAGCAGCTGCGCCTCTGACACATAACTGATAGTGAAAGCTCCAAGGTTTCACAACATGACTGTCTGATTTACTGTAGAATTCTAATCTCTAATTGCCTTTGCTATCTCAGTCCAACGGCCTGTATACACACACAGATCTAATGTAGTCAGGGAGGGTGTGGTAGTGACTGACTGGCCACCTCTGTGCTGCCCCCTGCAGGTGACGTCCACGGTCAGTACTACGACCTGCTGCGGCTGTTTGAGTATGGAGGCTTCCCCCCAGAGAGCAACTACCTGTTCCTAGGGGACTACGTGGACCGAGGGAAGCAGTCCCTGGAGACCATCTGCCTGCTTCTGGCCTACAAGGTCAAATACCCAGAGAACTTCTTCTTGCTGCGCGGCAACCACGAGTGTGCCTCCATTAACCGTATCTACGGCTTTTATGATGAGTGTAAGTGCCGAGACGAGAAGCTGGAACACATGCTTAACAACAGGAGACCGGAACACACAGAGTAAAGCCATTTAGTAATGTCCCCTGCTCCTCTTTAGGTAAGAGACGGTATAACATCAAGCTGTGGAAGACGTTCACAGACTGCTTCAACTGTTTACCCGTGGCTGCCATTGTAGATGAGAAGATCTTCTGCTGCCATGGAGGTGGGTGGTGTATGCTTGCATGGTCTGAGTGTGTGGGTCTTTTCTCCTGTGGGCCTTATCAATAAGCACTTGGTGGCCCCATGATCGTTTGGATTAATCAGTGTTTGTGGTGGAAGATGACTCGTGTATACACTATACGGTCGATAAGAGGTGGTAGTTATCAAGGTGTGATTTCAGATATTATTGTTCTTGTTGGTAGAAGACAGTATCATGGCAGTCATCATTTATTTGTATGGTGATGTAATGTTTCTGTGTGCTATGTTCTGTCCAGGCCTCTCTCCAGACCTCCAGTCCATGGAGCAGGTGCGCAGAGTGATGCGACCCACAGATGTGCCTGACCAGGGCCTGCTGTGTGACCTGCTGTGGGCCGACCCAGACAAAGATGTCCTGGGCTGGGGCGAGAACGACCGCGGGGTCTCTTTCACATTCGGGGCAGACGTGGTGGCCAAATTTCTGCACAAACATGACATGGACCTTATATGCAGGGCACATCAGGTAATGGCTTAGCTCAGTGGCTTAGAGTTTTGGATGGGGGTTAGGGGCTGGGAAGAGAGTATTTTGCGGGACACTGTCAGACCAATGGTAGTGTTGGAAGAATAGAGAGATCTTGTTATTAATCAGGGAAATCAGATGATCAAAGGTCATTGCACCTACATAAAATATTGAAGCACTTTTTAAAAGCTGGAATCCTTAATTGGTGACACTGCCACGTCTGTTTGTGATATTACAACAACAACAGAAGTTGCTGTAAACAACAAACCCTATTTTTTCCTCTGACATCATTGCACGCGCGATAGAACAGCAGAATATGTACTGCAAGTTTTTGGTCCATGCTGCCGAAGAAGACTCCTCCGTTTCACAACACAAACAACAACAAAGGTGCTGGGGTGAACAGTGGCTCTGTTTCCCCTGATGCGGATTCCATCTTTAAAGCGTGTCATTTTGTGTTTTTACTGGCGATGGAGGTTGTGTTCATTTAAGATGGTAACTCCTCTGTTTGAAATGTACTGATTGCCCTGCAGTTGTTGGTTATCCACTCCTGGTATTTTTCCTGTTTATTTTTCATTGCGTTCTTACCTCTTTCATTCCTGTCCTTAGGTGGTAGAAGACGGTTACGAGTTCTTTGCAAAGAGACAGCTTGTTACTCTGTTCTCTGCCCCTAACTACTGTGGAGAGTTTGATAATGCCGGTGCCATGATGAGTGTGGATGAGACCCTCATGTGTTCCTTTCAGGTGTGTACTCCTCTGCTTTTCTCTCTGCCCCTTTTCTCTCTCCTTCAGTCTGGCTGTTCCTGTCTGTCAGTCTAGATTTTTAAGCTCTGCCAGTCCTCTGTCTTACCTGTTATGTGCTGCAGTGTTCAGTCTGTAGGAGTATATGTATATTTATAGCTGTCTAAAGAAAGCCTCTGTTCTTCAGATTCTCAAGCCAGCGGATAAGAAGCTCTACTCTTATGGTGGAGGTGGAGGAATGGGATCTGGACGCCCTGTCACCCCGCCACGGAATTCCGCCAAAGGCGGAAAGGCCAAGAAATAACACCCACTGGACCCCCCCTCCCTGAACCAAGCACCCCCCCCCACACTCTTTCTCTACCTCCCTACTTTTTCCCTCATCACCAAACAGCAACAAAGCAGACAGTACCTAGGGTTCGGTCCTCTTTTTCTCTGATACTGTTTTTAACTGTTTGTGTGTATGTATGTATGTATGTCTGTGTGTGTCTGAAAGAGAGGTTTATTGTATTCTGTTTGTATGTCCTTCCTTTCCCCTGCTCTGTTCTCCTGTCACCTTGTAGATGAAATTGGTCCTTCCTTTCAGTGATGTAAATGCACACCTGGGGGGGGGGGGGAGAAAGGAGCCTTTACTGTTTGTTAGGGCCTTGCACTGTTTTGATGCTCAACACAAGCTTTTGTACATCCTGTTTGAGAGGTGTGTGTCTCTGTGTGTGTGTGTATGGAATGGGGTCAATCTGCATGGTCAGATGGTAACAACGGCACACACCACACACTGAGAGCACAGGTGGATATGTGCAGATGGACCCTTTTAGTTTATGGATTCACAAAGATCAAGAAGCGGACACGTTTATTTTTTTTTCTCTCCCAAAACCAATGATTTGAAAATGCAATCATGGATGTGAAATAGTTTTGCTTTTCTGTTTTTTTTTTTTTTTTTTTGTAGATGCATAAAAAAAGGTTTGAATCCTTGAGTTTTAGTTTATTTGGAAGCCGATGATTAATAAAGAACCATTTATTTAAAATATTCCATCACACTGTTCACTATGTTCACCTCACCATTGCTTTGTGATTTGTTTATATATTAAATTCCTCTAACCCACGTGTCAAACTCATTCCACAAAGGTTTACGTTTCCATGGGATTTTGCTCCACCCTTGTACTTGGTGGATGAATTAAGGTCACTAAATAGTAATGAATATCAGGGATCCCGAGTGGCTCAGCGGTCTAAGGCACTGCATCTCAGTGCTAGAGTCACTACAGTCCCTGGTTCGATTCCAGGCTGTATCACAACCAGCCGTGAGTGGGAGTCCCATAGGGCGGTGCACAATTGGCCCAGTGTTGCCCGGGTTAGTGTTTGGCCGTCATTGTAAAGAATTTGTTCTTAACTGACTTGCCTAGTTACATTCGGCCCTCCATGCAATGAGTTTGACACCCCTGCTCTACCCCCTTTGTCATTCCCACTTGCTCTTCTCTTGTCTGAACGGTATCGAAAGCTTTCTTTGTTCAGGGTGGGATGTTGGCATAAGTTGCTGGCTCCAAGAAATACCCATTTCCTGTACAGCATTTTGGGGTCTTTTGCTTAGCTATTTTCTATCATCTCCTTTCCTTAAAATGTGTTCTCCTTGCCCCTATCCTTTAAACAAGGTCAATATTCATCTCTGGTTCTCACCCCCATCTTCCATATTCTGTCTCCCATTTTGCTCAGCAGTTTCCCTCTGGGTTCTGAGTAGTCAAAGAATGTCATATCTCAATTCTCACCCCACTTTGCATCTGCCCCCCCACCCCTTACTCAGCTCATGTTTTTCTCTTCTCTTTTATATTTAAAGATGTGTAACAACTTGCCAGACAGCATTAATGCTCATTTCCTGTGCTGGGTTCTTTCTCACATTTTAGTAGCTAGCTCATATCTGCTTCTAGTGCTCTCTCCTCTCCACTAGGTGGTGCATTTCATACAACACTCACCATTGCGTCATCTCACTGAAGACTGGGATCAGGAGTACTGTACATTCAATGTGCCCCCAACAGTACTGAGTGCATTCATGGTGTATAGGCGGCAGTATGTTTTTTAAAGAGCACATGGCTCAAGGTTTTTTGGCTTTGTAGTTTATAAAGAAAATGGATCATATTGTGAGACCAAGGTGTGTTGATTTTAATGACATGTTATGATCTATTGACCAGAGGAAGTGTTATTTGCTGTTAGATAAGGATATTGAATGCTTGATATACAATATGTTACATGGAAAGGTAATATGCTTGTTTTTAAAAGAGCTGTACTATTAGAGAGAACATTTTGGGTTGGAAAACTTTTTTGCTGATAAAATAACAAGGTAGGAGTTTCAAGTTGTCGGAATTGTCAATGGCTTGTTTTCTGACAAGGCTTTGAGACAATGATTCAAAGCTGTAATCAAGACCATCTGCAATTTTTTGAAAATATGCATTTTGGAAACAAGCTTTGCTTACATGCTTTAGGCAGTAGGGTAGAGCAATGCCTCAACTTGAAGATAAATTGTTTTGGGGATCATTGCAGGTCTTAGTATTGCTGTCCTGAATGATACTTCACAACTTCCAATGTCACCCGATCCTACGCTGTTCATAGCAGGGCAAACGTTCTGCTTGTAATGTTGGTCAGATAATTAATTTGCTAAAATCATTAAGACATCACCAACAATCTACTGTAACTATCGATATCAATCTTATTTCTTTTTAACTTTTATTTCAAGGACTAGGGCAATATAGATATTGTGATAATGTAAAACGTTTTTATTTTAACCAATCAGGGACGTTTTTCCTTAATGCACTGTCGCTGGGGTCAATACAAGGCCACGTTCAGTTGCCAAACGTTGTCGAACGTTGCAGATAGAAATGGCATGAATAGAGCTGATGCGTTCGTATTCTTCATGTCAGAGGCGTTTGTTCTACATAGCCTATTTCTATCTGAACGTATCAAAACGTTAAGTCCTGCTGAACGCGCCCCAGGCTAGAAAAGCTAAAATATAAATGAATCAAAAACGTTAAATAAAAATAAAATGTTTTATTTTTATGTAATTTGTTTTCCAACCAATCACAAATCCTGTCTCTGTTACCGGGTAGAAAATAAAAAATAGTGAATTTGTACTTTGTCTGTTTTTGTCTTAAAGATGATACAATATGGACGTTTTTCTCGAGTGTTGGCTGTATGGTTCGTATGCATGATGTGCAATATAAACTTTTGCTCATGGGTGTGGGGAGGTTGGCCCCCCTTCTGTCTATAGATGTAATTTCAGGACAATATTACTGTCCATAATTGTGGGCTATTTTTGTCTCAAGAAACGGCCAATATTCCATAATGGAACTTTAAATGAGCCATGGTTTGTGTATAATGTAAGATAAAATGACGCTATAGGCCACTAATGTTGAATTACCCATAATGTGATAGATACTACATATTGTATGTTTGAGATTACATTTTAAATGGGCGCCATCTAGTGTATACAACAACGTATGCAGTTAATCTATAGGAAATCATTTATAGTAAAATTGTATTATAGGGAGAAATAGGCGGAGCATGAATGCACGTTTCTATTTTGCACATTGCCCTATCAATTCCGATCATATAAAACAGCTGAACCAAATCAATAGCAGACAAAGCGAAACTGGAACGGAGTCAGGTCAGCCTTAGTGAATTGTTTGGGCTAAGATATAATTCAAACTGAAAATGTATCCTTGTGATTGCTCAAAAAGTAAATTTGCCTAATGTAATTGATCTCTAAATTCCCGAATTTACCTGAACGGGTACAATGGATTTGTATATGGATTTGCAGTGCAGGTGACCCTTATTAATTTAGTAGCTGACGTGTTTTGTTTATAGCTGGACGCTGCAGTTGCGGTGGACTCTGCAAGTGTACAAACTGCTGATGTGCCACAAAGTGCATGTGTTGATCTGTTTGAGCTCGGAACAAAATTGTTATACCCACAGTAACTTCTGCTCCATATGTGATCTATACAATTTCATAAAGTGCAATCCGTCGAAACAAAGCGACGCTAACGGATGGAGCTGGAGAAATGTACACTTAGACTCGCTATGGGATGTAAGGACTGACTATCCAATAAGTAATATAGTTGTAGCTTTATTCTCTAATATTTTGTAAGCATTTTATATTGTGTTCTGATGGAATAGTCCTACGACAGTTAAACTAAGCGCATTAAAGTTAAATTCTTAAAGAATCAATGGGTACATGTCGTGAATTTGTCAAAATAGCTGTAACAAGTGCAGATTGAGCCTTTTTGTTTTTTTTTACTTTACAGTTTAGTTGTGAACAATTGGTAACCACGTCTTCTACAGACTGAACATCCCAAACCAATGAGGATTCGAACAAAAAAAATGGGCCCGGGTAGGCGTGTGTTACACCGAGATATTATTGCGTTCGTTTAAGAACCGGGCTGCCTCCTGGGCGTGAGCCAGGTGCCCGGAGAAAGCCCACGGCGAAGTCGGCTCTAAGTGACGTAATTATGCGCGAGGAGTAATAAGTAGGATTTCCTTCACGTGCAATAGTAATTTCTAACTAGCTGCCTTCCCTATGAAAACAACTAGTTTGCAAATTCGGTGCGGTGCAGATTAATGACTGTTCGATTTGCGAACCGGCTCCTCCCTCACCGCCTTTGCCCGCTCACATCAAGGGCCATGGGCTGTGCCCCGCTGCTTGGCATTATCAAATCCGCCCAGTGTCAATGCGCAACCCACCATTGAGATTTAAGAGCTAAATTGACTATCCTAGTGTCCCTTTTAAAGCATGGGTTCCCAAACTCGGTCCTGGTGCACGCTTAGATTTTTGCCCAAACACTACACAGCGGATTCAAATAATCAACTCATCAAGCTTTGATTATTTGAATCAGCTGTGTAGTGCTTGGGCAAAAATCTAAACATGGGCCCAAGATCCAAGTTTGGAAACCCTGCTTTAAAGGAATCCTTCACCTGAAATTACAAAATTGCATGTCTTTCCTTACATTGTAAGCATTTAGTGCAATGTCCAAATAATTTTAAAATGGAATATCCACTGTCAAACTCTGGATACTGCCACTAGTGGCATGTCTAACATTCAGCTGAACTTTTAGCCCAGATAAAATGCCTTCAGGCCTGTCATATAGCAGCCACAGGTCTTGTTAGAAAACCAGTCATGGTCATTAATCAGTACTAATCTCTTCTATCATTCTTCCAGATTGTTGTTCCTGCTGCCCGACTGGTTGCAGCAAGTGTGCCTCTGGTTGTGTGTGCAAGACGTGCGACACAAGCTGCTGTCAGTGAGGGCTTGACGCATGACACTCCATGTCCTCTACCCGTGCACATGTCCTCTACCCGTGCACATGACATTATCCCTGTTGTACGACACAAGAGCATTGTAATAAATTGCAGCTCCAATTTTGGATGTCTTCAATCATGTGAAACTGCCTCCTTGCTTTTTAGTGAGCACTAATGTGAATTCCAGTGATATTACCATTTCCTTGGAAAGTTAAATGTCTGGTTAAGTAAACATGTGATCTGTCTGATTGTAGTGGGTACCACCTGGGGCCAAAATCAGGCCCTTGCTGGTATAGGGGGACTTTGCATGTCTTTATTCAGTGGCGCCATAGATTGCATATTGTTCATAGGACATGAGGGGGGGGGGGGGGGGGTCTCCACTGTCCTTGATCAATCCTCTGTGATTCCAGTTTTCTGGCTTCTTCGATCTAGTCCTAGACATTTGCTAAGTGTTCTATTGCCTCACACTGGCTGCGTTTAGACAGGCAGCCTAATTCTGATATTTTTTTCACTAATTGGTCTTTTGACCAATCACATTTCAGAGCTGACCCATTGGTAGGAAGAAATATCAGAATTTGTCTGCCTGTGTAAATTCATGTTAATAGGCCAACATCGTAATATTGGCTTTGTATTTAACGTAAGCGTATAGGCTTAATCAAGGTCTGGAAAACTGGCCCAAAACTTCAGTGTAGTTGGAATGGGCTCGATCTACAATGATTTGTACCTCAAGCCTGGGTAGTTACAAGCTTACACTGATGCGTTATCCCCTCGGTGTCCCGTGCAAGACACCCAGCGTGTGTGTAAGGGCACACTTCCCCAAGACCATGAAGGACCACTGACATGATACCCACTGCTTACACCAATGTAGTAGATGGCTGAGACGGGGTCCTTAGCCATGGATTCTGTCGATGTAACAGCGTTATTTGAGAGGGTTATCCATTTGTGTAACGTGAAAGTTCTGTTAAACTGAAATTTATAAATAACGACTGTCCATTCAAGCAACTGAAACCCAACCTATGACCAGGTACAACCAACAGTATTACTAGAACTAAAGGACATCCTCTCCCTATTGACAAATGGCCTGTGAGAGATTTCGTAACTGGCGTAAAATTGACCTTGGCACTAGCCAATGAAAAACAACGGATATGGCCCTAGTTCGGTTTCACTGCAGCAGTGTTACTCGCATACCTCAGTGGTTGTTCGCTTAACTTCTGATACGAGAATAACAAACATAAAAAAATATATATATTCCTTCCCTCGGGTCAGTCGTTTTGCTGTGGAAACTAGCTAATTTGATTACATTTGCAGCGTTGAATCAACGAGGCAACACCAAGACATTGTGCTGTGTTTTGGCGGATCAGCTAGCTACGTAACGTAGCTAGCTGACTCGACATCTGACATAGCCAGCTAGCGGCTAGCTAGCAACCACTACGGATACAATCTAGCTAACGGCTTTCGTTAAATACTCCCAGGTAATGTTATGCTAAATATAACTGCAGACTAACTTATATAAATCAATATAGCTAGTTATATTTCTCATGTTTGCTTATGCTTGAGTCAGACGCTAACTAGCTAGACTTTCAGTTTAACGCTATGTCCTGCGGTAGCTAGCTGCTAGCTATGATAATTTAGACATCAAAATCAGAAGGCTAGCTAGCTAGCTAGCTGGTCAGTTTGCTAGTTTCTAACGTAACCTTATTGATGTTTGAGCTAGAACTAGCTTATCGAAGCCTTACATAAAGGCTAATGTTAGGTTGTATGGGGATATGAGGACGACTTGACTCAGTTGTGGGTGGTTGTCAGTCGCATCGCCCTGTCCCTTGACCCCGACCCCCTGTCCTTTCAGCATGCTGATGGTGGGAGGCGATGGACGGATGCAGTAAAATGAGTGTGATGGAGCTGTGTGAGACGGATGATCTGGCCACCAGCTTGGTGCTGGACCCCTTGCTGGGGTTCAGCACTCATAAAATGAACGTCAGGTAATCTCTTTAAACCTCCTATCCATTACATTATATTTGACAAAAGTGTGTGAAATGACAAACTTTTGCCATAGGTGTATGCATTGTACCATTTTTGTTGTGCTTGGTCTTGATGGTTCCTCTATGCTTCTAGTAATCAGTCTTCATCAGGCAGTTAAGGCACAACTTCAGCGTTCTTCACAGAGAAGTGGAAAAGTTAATTCACAATTGCAAAGAACAGCACACACCTAATTCTTGTCGCCCTGCAGTCCCCCCCCAGAGGTCCGTCGTTGGGGCTACCTCAAAGAGACTCTGCTACGCTTCCAACGCACACATGACTTGCAGGCCACCTTTGAGGCCCTTACAGTGGGAGACTGGGCCTGTGACTACTTCACTGGACTGGGAACACACCGTCTGGAACTACTGAAACAGCATGTAAGTGTGTGTTTGCAGGATCAGTTAACCCTGTTATATCAGTGTGCACTAGAAGTATGTTTTTGATTGCCCCTTCCTTTCTTTAGTCAGTATAATTTCTTTCATTTGTTCATTTACTTTTGTTGGCCTCTGTCATTTTTTCTTATTAGTTTGGGTAGTTAGCTAATATTACCTGTTTTCACTCTGTGGGTATTCATGATTGTGTGCATGAACATGTTTGGCTATATGCATGGTCTTGACAGCTATTATTTCTTCAGGTGTATCGCTACCTCTGTGCCTTCCTGTTGGATAGTGGTGTCCAGATTGAGTCATGTGACCGATACTCTTCAGAAACCAACGGAGCAAAGATAACCTCTACCAAGCACTGGTAAGGATCAACTTCTTTTAACAGTTGCATTCAATAGTCATGTGCAACTCTGCAGATTAGATAAATCTTGTCTGTGTTTTTATATATCATGTTTAACTGTGACGCTGAATGCTGCAGGTTTGTAGGTGAGCGGATGGAGGTTCTGTTGGGTTGTATAGCCGAGCTGAGTCCAGCAGACAGTGCTGTTCTGAGAGCAGGGGTGAATGACTTTAGTGTGATGTACTCCACTCGTAAGCGCTGTGCACAACTCTGGCTTGGGCCTGCGGCTTTCATCAACCACGGTGAGTTTTTCAAGATTCAACCCCAGTTACTGTCTGCCACACTGTACACACACTAAAACAGAAACCCACTGTGCATACACTATCACAGAACACACAGACAGAGCATCTGCTTATGGGATTTCTCTTAATTAGTTATTCCTAACAAGTCATACATTAGATCTAGAGTGATCAAATCAAATGCTCTAATCCTGTTATTTAATGTGCTCACCTACAGCAGAGCTTCACAGGATTTGCTAATGGTCAATACTTTTATTATACAGACGCATGGCACAATTTCCAGTGTTTTTAAGTTGTTATATCTGTATTGTAACCATACGCTTGTTTCTGTTTTCTGGGTGAAGACTGCAGACCAAACTGTAAGGTAATCAACAGTGTTATATATTATTAGTCATGTTACTCTTCTATATTTTTAATCGCTCTGTGTGTTTGTTCCTGTTAAGCATAATTCCCTTTTTATAGAAGTGTTGTTATACATGATTATTGTTATTATCCTCTTCGTCTGTGTCTTTTGTTTGTACTATTATGGTTTTATTGTTGGAAGTGTTACATCCCCAGGGCTAGCGATGTCACCTTGTTTCATCCCTCACCTCCCCCTTCTCTCCAGTTTGTTCCTGGCGATAAGAATGGAGGCTGTGTAAAAGTGGTGAGGCCCATCGCACCTGGGGAGGAGATCACCTGTTACTATGGCGACAGCTTTTTTGGAGAAGACAATGAAATGTGTGAATGCTGCACCTGTGAGAGGTGAGAGGATTGAGACATATCTGCTCATTGTCTCAATGACCAGCTTAATTTACATACATGCATGCATGCATACATGCATGCATACATACATACATACATACATGCATGCATACATACATACATACATACATACATACAGTACCAGTCAAAAGTTTGGACACACCTAAACATTCAAGGGTTTTTCTTTATTTTTTACTATTTTCTACATTGTAGAATAATAGTGAAGACATCACAACCTTGAAATAACACGTTAGTAATCAAAAAAGTATTAAACAGATCAAGAAATATATTTTAGATTCTTCAAAGTAGCCACCCTTTGCCTTGATGACAGCTTTGCACACTCTTGGCATTCTCTCAACCAGCTTCACCTGGAATGCTTTTCCAACTGTCTTGAAGGAGTTCCCACATATGCTGTACACTTGTTAGCTGCTTTTCCTTCACAATCTCAATTGGGTTGAGGTCAGGGGTTTGTGGAGGCCAGGTCATCTGATGCAGCACTCCATCACTCTCCTTCTTGGTAAAATAGCCCTTACACAGCCTGGAGGTGTGTTGGGTCATTGTCCTGTTGAAAAACAAATGACAGTCCCACTAAGCCCAAACCAGATGGGAGGGCGTATCACTGCAGAATGCTATGGTACCCATGCTGGTTAAGTGTGCCTTGAATTCTAAATAAATCATAGACCGTGTCACCAGCAAACACCATAACACCTCCTCCTCCATGTTTTAGGGTGGGAAATACACATGCGGAGATCATCCGTTCACCCACACAGCGTCTCACAAAGACACGGCGGCTGGAACCAAAAATCTCAAATTTTGACTCCAGACCAAAGGACAAGTTTTGACTGGTCTAATGTCCATTGCTCGTGTTTCTTGGCCCAAGCAAGTGCAACCTTCTTATTGGTGTCTTTTAGTAGTGTTTTCTTTGCAGCAATTTGACCACGAAGGCCTGATTCACACAGTCTCCTCTGAACAGTTGATGTTGAGATGTGTCTGTTACTTGAACTCTGTGAAGCATTTATTTGGGCTGCAATTTCTGAGGCTGGTAACTCTAATAAACTTAACCTCTGCAGCAGAGGTAACTCTGGGTCTTCCATTCCTGTGGCAGTACTCATTAGAGCCAGTTTCATCACAGCGCTTGATAGTTTTTGTGACTGCACTTGAAGAAACTTTGAAAGTTCTTGACATATTCCGCATTGACTGACCTTCATGTCCTAAAGTAATGATGGGCTGTTGTTTCTCTTTGCTTATTTGAGCTGTTCTAGCCATAATATGGATTTGGTCTTTTACCAAATAAGGCTATCTTCTATATACCACCCCAACCTTGTCACAACACAACTGATTGGCTCAAACGCCTTAAGAAGGAAATAAATTCCACAAATGAACTTTTAACAAGGCACACCTGTTAATTGAAATGCATTCCAGGTGTCTACCTCATGAAGCTGGTTGAGAGAATGCCAAGAGTGTGCAAAGCTGTCATCAAGGCAAAGAGTGGCTATTTGAAGAATCTCAAATATTAAACATATTTTCATTTGTTTAACACTTTTCTGGCTTACTACATGATTCCATATGTGTTATTTCATAGTTTTGATGTCTTCACTATTATTCTACAATGTAGAAAAAAGTAAAAATAAAGTAAAACCCTTGAATGTGTCCAAACTTTTGACTGGTACTATATAATGACGTGTAACATTATACTATTTGTTTATTATTTAGAAAAGGAGAGGGTCACTTCCGACACAGAGAGAGGCAGCCTGGTTGTGATGACTCTAATGACATGTCTGGCCAGAAGTACCGCCTCAGAGACACAGACCTTCGTCTTAACAGAGGGAAAGCACCCTGTCCTCCTACATTTCGGCCTACATTTACATTTTCAAATTCAGGTAAGTTTGTGTTTCTCGTTTCAAACGTTACGCTTGTCTTTTAACAATGCCTGAAATTCTCATTCTCTGAAGATCCAAGTGGTACTAGGTATTGGTCATTGAGCAATAAACTGTCTTTATTGCTAAATGTATTGCAGATAAGACAGTTAGTGACAGTATGCAACTAGAATGTAATGTTAGGTGCAGTATGCATTTATTTGTTATGCTATTGGTTTTGCCTGAATTTCTTAGTTCTTTGTCTTCCTGTCTTAGCTATCCCTTCAAGGAATTCATTTACCCAGCAGATGAAGAGAAATGCTCTGATGATGAGCAGGAAGACCAAAAGGTTGAAACAGGAGGGGCAAAGGAGGATATCGGGAATCAAGCAGCAACGGCTGATAATGCCATCCCTATCAGAGGTGGTGTTGAGGAACCTTAGGGTTCGAGTACGGCGCCACACGTTCAACTTCTTGTTGAGCTGCAAGGACCCCACCAGCAAGGAGAGGGCCTTGCTGCACCAGCTTGAACATGTGGAGACAAAAGACAAGGGGAGGAAGGAACAATCTGCTCTCTACTGTACAACCAAAGAGAATGACAAAAAAGAGAAGAGCAGCAATACTTGTGAGTTAAACCTGAAGCCTTTCACTCTTCACCCTTCCTTGTCTTCTCAACAGAATGCTGGACCAGTAGTTTCTGGACAGATACTGGGTGGCAAGCCCCTTCGAGTGGTGGAAAAAGTATCTGTCCAGACAAGGATCTCTTCCAGAACAAGGAGCATGATCAGAAACTGTCACACACGCCAGTTTGTTTCCAGAGCCAAGAAGAACAACAAAATCATTAGCAAGCGCATTGAACTCACCAAACCCATTTGCAGAAAAAGCAACAGCGCAAGTCCTCAGAAACACATGGATAGCTGTAGTGGAAAAGATGCCACGCACAATGTTATCAAAGATATTCATGGAACCAATTGCATAACCATCGAAAATAACACCAGCGGCAACAACAATGATGTGGCATACATCAGCAATAGAACATACACTGGTGGAGGCGGGCCCAAAGGCAGCAAGGCTCAGGGTGCATATCAGAAACCAGTGGATCTGAAAGTGGAAATCAAAACCATTGGAGAATCGGGGACTGATGGGACACTTGTGGCGAGCAAACCCTCTGGTAAAAGGGTTGAAGTTTGCCAAAGTGCTTTGGACAAAGCCAAGAAGCCTGGGAATCACCAGAAACCCATTAGTACGCCCCTTGTCACTACCACCCCTAGCACCATTTCTCTCTCTTCCCCCTCACTTGACCATGTTCCAGTAATGTCAGGACTGAAGCAAGTCACAGTTAGCTTGATAAGAGTGTCTGTGCCGGGAAGTGTAGCAGAAGAAAGGGCCTGTCCAGGATTGGAGGGAAAGGGCATTGTGAGAAGCGAGAGCAGCGTACCAGTGCAAGCAGAACAGATGGCTAGATCAGCTACACAGGGAGGAGAGGCAGACACCAGAGTGTCCAGGTCCCAGCAGAAGTCCATGGAGGAAGCAGGCAGAGAGTTGTCAGATGCTGAAGGTAAGAAAGGGGTGAGGGAAATGTATTTCAAGGCTAAGGTTAACAAAGTTGATGTAGGAAGGGGACAGACTGCTGTGGTGAAAGTCGATTTATTACATGGTGAGAAAGGGGCAGGTGAGAAGGTCATTGAAATAGAAGCTGCTGGTGGGGGGGAACAGGTTAGTGTGGCTGGGAAAGGGCATAGGGGGAGTGTAAAAGACATTGACAGAGGGGCAAAACTAAGTAAAGGTGTACAATCTCAAGTTGTTGGCTGTGATAAGAGGGTGCTTAGAGGGCGAAATGATGCAGAAGAACAGAGTAATGGAAAAGCAGGAGGACAAAATAGCAGAAGTTGTGACAGCATTATCAGAAAGGATGGAGGTAAGAATGAGAGGTTGTCTGAAATGGTAAAAAAGGGGAGTAGTATAACTATGGACAAGAAGGGTGTTGTCATCAAACAGGTGAGGGTTCTACTTTCTGATATTCTAAGAAAAGAGCGGGATCAGAAGGCTGGGGACTCAGGAAGTGGGAACACAGGAAAGAAAGATCTAATTTCCTCCAACCATAAGCAAATGGAAGATGGCAGAGAGGCAAATAATGATGGAGGGAAAGAGGTTAGGGAACACATGTCTGATGCACAGACAAATAGTTTGCCTCATGCAACAACACAAAGTGGGATAATTTCCAAACGGGGGAAAGGAAGGGCTAGTAAGATGAAACTTGAGGGTCCAGGCCAAGACTTGCATATTCACTCGCCACAAAGTAATGATGATTTAATCCCAGCGAAAGATAGGCTTTCCAAGTCTCCCCCTCCTTCTTCAGAATATCTTCAGACACACACCCAGGCCAACATTCCTCTGAAGAAACGGATGTTCCGTAATTCTGTGGAGACTGACTCTGAGCAGAGTATCAACTCTCCTATGTCAGAGCCATCCTCCAAGGACCTCAAACCCTCCACAGAGCTGAGGCAGAATCTTACTCTGTGTTCAGGAAGAGAAATCAAAGCTATCAAAGTGTTGGAGGACAGAGGTAGAGGTGGGCTGCGGTCTAATAGTGACCCTAAGTCTACCGTTTCAGAGTTTGGGGTCCAATCTCGGACACAGACCATCAAGAGGACAGCAAAACAAAATGCAACGCCCAGAATGCTGCGTCCCAGAGTCAATCAACTGGAACAAGACCGGCCACGGAGGAGTGCAGGAAAGTATAAAAGAGGGACCCGAGACTCAGAGGTACTGGAGAATGAATCTGATGAGGACAAACACAAAGCAGGACATGATGAAATCTCACTGGATTCTAAAAAGGAACATGTAAATGAAGGAGAGAAGAAGCCAGAATCACATACTGAGTTACTGAATTCACTCACATCGCAAACATGCAAGGAAGAGAACGGGAAAGGGCAGAGCCTCAACTTCAAAATTCGTTTTAAGAGAAAGAGGGGCAAAGTGTGGGAGTTGGACAGACCTGCAGGAGGAGAGGATTTGATTATTGAAGCAGAAAAGTCTATTGATTCACAACAATTGGAGCCTTATAGGGCCATTTTAGATTCTGTGTCAATCTTAAACTTAGAAATGGAGAAGGGTGCCCAGGTAGATGGGAAGGAGACTCATGACGTACGATTTTGGAAAAGACGTAAAGTTAGACGAGACAGATTGGGGAGTTTGAAAGATAGAGGTCCCATTTTGATGAACAGGCAAAGTGAGGTTGTAGCTGTAGACTCGAAAGAGAAAAACAAGGAACAGGGGGAGCTCAGCGAGGTAGAGATAAATGAGGTGCTAGACGAGGTTATTTATGGAGTAAAGCAACTACCAGGAGAAAAGGGCCATACGATTTCTAGTGAGGGTATGTCTGTCGGAGTGGGGGGACTGCAATGTGACTATCAAGTCACACCAAGTCCTGTTAGAATCTGTGAAAAAGAGAAAGATATTCCATCCTTGGCTGAAGACGGAGAACAAGTGAAGGATACTTGTATTGGAGTAGAGAGTAGTTTGGTTGACAGTGGGGCACTGCATGAACACAAAGTAAAGGATGAGGACCAACCCTTGCCACGGATCAAACTGAGGAGAAAAATACAGGGTGTATGGGAGGTGGACAGCCAGGAGTTGGAGCAGAGTGAAGCAGAGTCTGAAAAAGAGAAGAAGGAAATGACATGCGTTAAGCCAAAAGAAGAGTGCCCTTCTCAACCTCCCACCTGCCAGAAACTCAACAGTGCAATCAAGTGCAACACTTTAAAAGATTCCTCTGCTGTTCTTCTGAAAAAAGAACCTCCCCCCCTCACTTTATCTCTCTCACCCTTGACCCTTAACTCTCCCCAACCTGTGGGTTCTGATGTGATGGCCTATGCTCCAGAAACAATGAATGATAGGGCCATGCCAAAAATCACTAATAAGGGAGGAAGGGGAAGGGGAAGGGGACGGAAAGAAAGGCAGAAAACAGAGACTGCTCGTAAGGTTGCAACTGGAGAGATGGGAACTTCTTGTCTTAGTCATAACCTGCTACAGATAGACAACAGTCTTTCTAGACTCTCAGAAGGGTTATGTCAGTCACAATCCTTAGAAAAAAACATACCTTCTGATTACACTGCTTCCACCTCAAAGATTCCATCCCAGTCTCAGTCTCCACCGTTCAGTTTTCCAGAAAGGATGCTTTCCACAGAATCCAGCTTTGCTAATTGCTGTGAAGATCTCCTCGACTTCCAGTGTCTCAATCTTGAAGGGTTCTATCATCCACAGAACATCCTCCAAACCTCTCCAATAGACCTCTGTCCAATGGATCCACCCAGCGGGCCCTTTAGTAGTCCCCTCTCTCATAGCCCCTCGGATGCTTGGAACCCAGAAACCCCATACCTTGGCCCTCCAAGCCCAGGAAGTATCTTCAATGCAGAGGATCAGCAATTTCTTAATGGTCTTGTGTGCTCCAAAAATGAGTCTCTCCCTTTGGATTGTGGAGTTAAGGATACTTCCAAAGACAGAGGACAGCTCAATGCAAATTTTTGTTTTACACCCCTGAGCAGCGCTGAGGGGACTTTCATGGATCGCTTTTTGATGAAAAATCCTGGGATGAAATTGTCAAAAGAAGATTCTAAGACACAAGCCTTATCTTCAGCAGCCAAAACCCACTACTCTCAGAAAGAATCATTCATGTTTAATACAAATACTCCATCCATCTGTTCCCATTCCCACAATACCCCAGTCAATGTTCTCAATCAGAGCACCAATGGTACTAAGGCTAGTTCTGCTCATTCCAATTTTTCTAAGGTCCAGCCTCAAGTCAAAACTCCGGGTCCCTTCCACCTGATGAGCTCTTCCAACAAATCTCAATCTTTTTCCACCTCTCAGCCAGTGCCAAGTTCCTTCAAAACTGGGCCCCAGAATTATTCAGTCAAGTCCGTCCATTCACCTCAAGTGGTTTCTAACAAGTTTGGCTCACAATTAAATCCTAATGTAGGAGATGCTTTTCGCAACACGTATGACAAAAGCTCTAGTGTGATCCAGAGTGTGCTGAAGTTTCAAGGAGGGAAACCAAGTCAGAATTTGAATAGTGCCCCTTCTAAAGTTAATATTGTCGCTGGCAACCCTAAAATTGCGGGCAAACCTCATATTGCCAAATCTAGGTACAGTGACACTGACAAGGTCCACCAGAGTAACAAATGTTCAGGTTTTAGCACTGGCGGACATAAAGGTAGCATGCCCAGTTATAGCATAATTTCAGGAAAAGATCCAGTTCGTCTCAATGCATCAAACTACCCCATCAAGTCAAATCTTCCCAATGACAAAGTCCATCCAGATTATTTCCAGACATCCAGTAAAAGTACAATGACAGCTTTGGAGAAGCCGCCCTCTGACAAACCTCAATACACTGAAACCAGCTTCGGCAGCAAAAACTTCTCCACTCTCCCAAGGCCTTTCTTTTTCCCCAGCCAAGCACCTCAGACTTATGGGTCTCCCCATGGCAAACGTTTGAATCAGGACAAGCCCTGTGCTGCTGTGCACTCCCAGAACCCTCACTCTTCCTATGCCACATCGGCGTCACCTGACAAACTGTGTTACGATTCCTCAGACTTGACCTTTTCCACCTCGCTCTCTCCCTCTATGTCTCAGCACAATAGCCCCCAAGTAGCACACAACTCTCCCTCTGGATCACAGACACCAGCTAACAAACAGCAGCCCCCCTCCTCCTCCTTCTCCTACTCTTATGGTCACCAAGGTCCACCTTACGTGGTCAACTTTACTGGTGACCACTCAGTCACCATGGGCCTGGGAGATTACCCAGGGTCACCACCCACCAACTATACGTACCGCTGCCTCATGGAGCCTTCGGGCACCCAGGGAAGGCTGGTTCTGGAGCCATGTGGACCCCAACTCTCACACTCACCATCTTTCTCTGTGGGGGGCTTTTCAGGGCTTAAAGGCCAGGATGACCACTGCAAGAGGGACACACAACAGCAGTGCCAGCCCATAGACCACCCACCAACATCCCACCATGCTCCCACATCCTCCCACTCCTTGAGTACCCCGGTCTCAGACCGTAAGCCCAAAAGACTGAGGCTAGTGGTTACTGATGGGCTAGTGGATCTGGACCTCCAGTATACAGACTGATTTATACCTGTTCTTCTCATCTGACTTTGATGCAGCTTGTAATATATCAACATTGTACAGAATTGTTCATGAGGAGCATATCTCTGCCCTGATGTTTTTTAAACAGCAATTTACACAGTCTACCTATCATTATGTTTGTTTAATGGTTACTGGTGTTTGTTCTAATCCCTCTCTTGGATACTGTTATGATATGAATGTCTCAGAGAAGCTTTTATTGACATCTGTGGGGATCGAGTAATGCTTATGCTTAACAGTTTTACTTCTATTTATTTTGTGAATACAACCATCTTCTGTGTAAGTTCAGTGATTTGCAAGAGGAAAATATGTAGTGAATAGATCAGTCAGTCTCCACAATGCTTTTCTGGCATGATGTCCTTTCATAGTCTGTCATAGCAGAGGTTAGCCTCAAGGTGGGCACATTGAACCCTCTAGTTAGTAGTATGTGGAGGCCTTCTTATTGTACTGTAACATAGTTGAATGGGTTGTTCTCTAAAGTTGACATGTCAGGAAGATAGGCCTACACAAACCGTTTGCACATTCTACAACGTGATTATTTTGACATAAAAATGTGTTTTTAAGTTTTAAAACAAGTGTGTCTATCATGTTTCTGTGATTTTGGGCAGTAGGGCTTTGATTCCAGTCGGTTTAAGTACTGTCTACGAGCTCTAAAATGTACAGTTTTATTGGATCTGCTCTCTGTTCCACTAAGTACATAGACTTGCAAGTGTGTGTGGGAGTGAGGAGGAATATTAGGTACCATGCTTTTCTGTACATGGTATGTTTGTGCACTGCCTTGCCAATTTGAGTGAAGATTAGCAGTCAATGGTGCATTAAGAAATGCACAGTGCATCAACAGTGTGTGTAGTGTAGAATGACTTCCAGGCCTGTAAATTCCAGGACAACTCCACTGAGGGGTGGCGTGCATGACATGAACTGCAGCTCTGCAGCCGCTGTCCAGAGCACCCACAGTATACGAGGGAGGGAGACCGGGTGGGTGGGAGACTGACTGCAATGTTTCTGCAGAATTCGTTTTTTTCTTTGGTCTTGTGTAGGTCAAGGGGTAGATGATACTGTATTAGTGGGGCAACTTGGACTAAGTGGGTACATTTTGTGTTCCCTCCCTTCCTTCTTTCCCCTCTATCCACACTGAGAATACTTGGTGCTTATGGCATTATTTATGAAGCAACTTCAAAGCAATCTGTTGTGAATTAGAACAAGGACAGTGACTTGTTACTTGATAATCTTGCTTTTAGTCTTGTCTCGCTCATGACTTAATTGGATCACACTGGTTAGGCTAGTTGTGTAGATGGTGATCACAATGAAATGTTATCTGAGAAATGTGTAGTCAGCCACGTGGTTGCATGTATTATTTTTACATCCATGAATGAGATTCACATTTTTGAAATGGACGTTGCTCTTACACATTTGTAATGTCATTTGAGCATTCCACTATCCTCATCTAGACATCGTTCCAGTAGCAATCCAACAGAGGTACTCAATAGGACTACATCATCTTATGTAAAACCATGAAGCAGTCATGTCTATTATTATTATTATTATTATTGAAAATGGTGCTTTATTGTAATTTAATATTTTACATATAATATTGATTGTTCCAGATATGAAAGGTTTGTTTATATTACATGATAGAACATATTGTTTATTTACTTTTAAAAAAATCTAACATTTCATTTATGGTTCCCCAACGTCTCCCCTGGACCAAGATTTAGAGTTGATTCAGGTGGTGATATATAATCAGCCTTTTGAAGAGGTAAACATTCTAATGGTCTGCTGTAGAATTGTAAAATGTAAATCATTAAAGAAAAATGCGTTCTTTTTTTTTAATGAAGCTTTGGATGTGTCTTCACAATTTATTCGCGGTATGACATGTATTTATTGGTTCAACAAACCCCCTTGTGTCGTGTCGCATGAAACTGTATTATGAACCATGATCCATTTATAGATTTGTGGATCGTCTGAAGCATGCTATGTTCAACTTGTAATGTTAGCTTACAGTGCCTAGCTAGTTAATCATTTTGCTTAATTAAATACAGTAATTATATTATTTGACTGAATTTGTTTGGTTGCAACCATCATTGTAGTCCACAGAAAATGCTGTAAACTCTATATTGACTTATTTGTTCATTCAGCCATATTGTTATACTGTAGTTTATGAAAATACCAAACTTCTAACAGTGCATATGTTTAGGGGTGGAAAAACAATATGCTGGTTTGATTGTTTGATTGAAAGCTTCCTTCAGGCAACTACTTCCTTATTTCCTCAACATATTTCCACAAGCTTTCATATTCCTTTCTTGACTGGATGTGTGTCCCTCTCCAGTCTGTAATGTCTTTCTCTCCATCCGTACAGTATATGACTGTCATTTACGTCTTGTCACTAAGCCTCCTGTCTGTTTCCCATCTTCTCCATCACTCAGTTTTCAGTCTTGTTTCTAGCCTCTTCTCTAAGTGCAGCAGCATGTACTTCCCATTGGCATGTTTAGCGCTTCAGATCCTGTGACCCACTTTGCTTGTCTCAGTGGAAAGTGAGGGGTTAAATGTGATGCCAAGTGGAACAGCTTTTCCATAATGAGGACAAGCAGAGCAGAGAAGCAGGCAGCAGGGAGGGAGAGTCAGAGAGGCGATCTGAGTGTGCTAAGAGACCGGATCCTTTGAGGTGTTTCACCAACCTCTGAATGATCCTACAGCCCTTAGCATCAATGCTAGTACCTGCTGACACCTACATCAAATCAGTGATGTAAATGGTATTAATCCACACCATGCACCATCAGCTTCACCTACACACAGCCTAGTCCATATATGTGCAAATAGGCCACACACTGAAGGATTCCTTTACTGGCTCAGGGAACTGAAACGGGCCATCTTTAACAACAGTGATGTTCCTTTTTCAATTGTTCTATAACGCCTCAGCCACTCTTCCTCCTATTCTACTGTACGTCACAATTCCACTCAACTCTTAAATATACACTACATGACCAAGTATGTGGACACGTGCTCGTCGAACATCTCATTCCAAAATCATGGGCATTAATATAGAGTTGGTCCCCCTTTGCTGCTATGACAGCCCCACTCTTCTGGGAAGGCTTTCCACTAGACGTTGGAACATTGCTGCGGGGACTTGCTTCCGTTCAGCCACGAGCCTTAGTGAGGTTGGGCACTGATGTTGGGCAATTAGGCCGGGCTCGCAGTTGGCGTTTCAATTGATCCCATAGGTGTTTGATGGAGTTGAGGTCAGGGCTCTGTGCAGGCCAGTCAAGTTCTTCCACACTGATCTCGACAAACCATTTCTGTATGGACCTCGCTTTGTGCACGGGGGCATTGTCATGCTGAAACAGGAAAGGGCCTTCCCCAAACTGTTGCCACAAAGTTGGAAGCACAGAATCATCTAGAATGTCATTGTAAGCTATAGCGTTAACATTTCCCTTCACTGGAACTAAGGGGCCTAGCCCGAACCATGGAAAACAGCCCCAGACCATTATTCCTCCTTTACAGTTGGCACTGTGCATTGGGGCAGGTTGCGTTTTCCTGGCATCCGCTAAACCCAGCTTCGTCCGTCGGACTGCCAGATGGTGAAACCTGATTCATCACTTCAGAGAATGCATTTCCACTGCTCCAGAGTCCAATGGCGGTGAGCTTTACACCACTCCAGCCGACGCTGGGCATTGCGCAGGGTGATCTTAGGCTTGTGTGCGGCTGCTTGGCCATGGAAACCCATTTCATGAAGCTCCCGACAAACAGTTATTGTGCTGATGTTGCTTCCAGAGGCATCGCACTTAAACTGAGAACAGACGATTTAACTCACCAGTCATGATCTGTGAGCTTGTGTGGCCTACCACTTCGCAGCTGAGCTGTTTTGCTCCTAGATGTTGCCACTTCACAATAACAGCACTTACGGGGAAGCTCTGACTTGAAAAGGTGGCATCCTATGACGGTGCCATATTGAAAGTCACTGAGCTCTTCAGTAAGGCCATTCTTCTGTCAATGTTTGTATATGGAGATTGCATGGCTGTATGCTCTATTTTCAGCAACGGGTGTGGCTGAAATAGCCAAATCCAGTAATTTGAAGGGGGGTCCACATACTTTTGTATATATGGTGTATGTAGCAGCATTAGCTCCTCTGCCCCCATGTTTAACACCCTCTGGTGATTACAGGCTGTCAGAGAGGCCGAGAGTAGCTGTAGCCATGTGTAGTGTAGTGGTGTAGTCTTAGAGATGGCTGAGACGGACTGAGTGGACTTGGTGTTGGAGTCTAGAGGAGACCAGCGGTAGACAGTACAGTAGGAGTACAGCTCAGTCACTCTGCCAGTGGAGCGGAGAGACAGAGAGAGAACACCCCCATTTGTAACCCTGAAAAATGAGCTCAGCTGGAGAGGAGA
Source organism: Salmo trutta (assembly GCF_901001165.1). Taxonomy (NCBI): domain Eukaryota; kingdom Metazoa; phylum Chordata; class Actinopteri; order Salmoniformes; family Salmonidae; genus Salmo; species Salmo trutta. Next base: position 24,341,516 of record NC_042988.1, on the reverse strand, counting down.
GAGCGAAAAGAGAGATGGAGGAGAGAAGAGCTGGATTTAGAGAGCAGGGCAGAGATGGAGGAGAGGAGAGAGAAAGCAGAGGGCTTAGAGAGGGCTTAGAAGGAGGTAGTGTAGCAGGACATTATTTCCCAGGTGACAGGAGGCTGAAGCTCCAAATGAGTGTCCAGTGCTGGTGGTGTCAGGGCATTAGTGTAAATTATGGCTTGGACAGAGAGAGGACTGAATAAATATGTCAGCTCCATGGCCAGGGATATGGCTTTTATCGTTATTATGAACATCTTTCTTTCTGACAGTTCCTGTTAGTAGTTTAATGTCAGACTCTTTGCTCTTAGAGCTTGGGGTTTCAACTATTTTGTTAGAGTTAATTGATATACCGGTAGCTCTAAACGTATTGGAACAGGGACAATTATTTTGTTGTTTTGGCTCTGTACTCCAGCACTTTGGATTTGAAATGATGCAGACTATGATGTTGAAGTGCAGACTGTCAGCTTTAATTTTAGGGTATTTTCATCCATATCGGGTGAACCGTTAAGAAATTACAACACTGTTTGTAAGTAGTCCCCCCATTTTAGAGGACCAAAAGTATTGGGACAAATTCACTTATGTGTATTAAAGTAGTAAAAAGTGTAGTATTTGGTCCCATATATAAGTTACAGTGGCATAAATATCATACCTCCCCCCCAAAAATGCTAATTACTTGGGGTAGGATATTTGTGTGTCTGTAACTTTCTCACTCATAATTATTCACGATTCATTCAGGGCTATCCGTAACCATGGTAGCATCCACATTAATGTAGGAGTGTTTAGAAACATATTCTATTCTTATTTACAATAAAAGTGACTCCAAAATGAGTTAGTTATTAATTTCTATTGGGCACAAAATAATCAAAACAAACAGCAAATGTATCCAACAAGTTTGTAGAGTCACAAGCTTGATTTAATCATTGCGTGTTATGAATATGGCACCAAATACTTAACTTTTGATTACTTTAATACACATATAAGTGAATTTGTCCCAATACTTTTGGTCCCCTAAAATGGGGGGACTATGTAAAAAAAAGTGCTGTAATTTCTAAACAAAAATGATAAAAATGCCCTCATATTAAAACTTAGTCTGTACTTTAACCTCATAGTCATTAAACTCACTGTTAGGGTTGCACATTTTGAGGAATATTCAGAGGTGGAAACTTTCCGTTGGAATTAACGTGAATATATGGGAATTAACGTAAATATATGCAAATTAATATTAATACCATTTAAATGTAGATGTTTTTTACATTGGATATATTTACCATATCATATGGAGACAGGACATGAAGCTTTTACTTTATCATAAGTAGACGTATTTGCAAATGATTAAATCCTTCCAATAGAAATAAAAAAATAAAAATGTAGTTACGAATTGAACTTTAATTAAATTAGTTGACTCTTCACATGGGATGATTTCACTGAACAACAAAATAAAGGGAATATTGGATGATCCCTAATGATCCATCACATCTTCCAAAAACTTTTTCAACATAGATCTGTAAATTGATAGTCTAGAGACTAAAGCTTTGGTTGTCTTCCTCTCAGGCTTCCATGTCTTCTCCCTGGACCTCCTCAATGTACACCTCTTGAACATCAGATACTGAGGCCTCACTTTCACTGTCACTTTCCAACCTGTTTGAGGATGGCCACCAATTGGCCACCAATTTTTCAACCCTTGTATTGTTCAACCTGTTGGGTGCTTTGGTGTTGTGGTGTGTGTGTGTTCCCAAACAAGGACCAGTTGCGCTCTGAGGCGGCTGATGTTGGTGGGATTTGGAGGATGATGGAGGCAACAGGGGAAAGAGCCTCAGATCCACTAAGTCCCTTCCACCAGGTGGCGGATGAGATATGTTTCAACTGTTCTGCCTGCGGCTACGGAACCCTGACCTGTTCACCGGACGTGCTACCTGTCCCAGACCTGCTGTTTTCAATTCTCTAGAGACAGCAGGAGCGGTAGAGATACTCTGAATGATCGGCTATGAAAAGCCAACTGACATTTACTCCTGAGCAGCTGACCTGTTGCACTCTCTACAACCACTGTGATTATTATTATTTGACCCTGCTGGTCATCTATGAACATTTGAACATCTTGGCCATGTTGTGTTATAATCTCCACCCGGCACAGACAGAAGAGGACTGGCCACCCCTCATAGCCTGGTTCCTCTCTAAGTTTCTTCCTAGGTTCTGGCCTTTCTAGGGAGTTTTTCCTAGCCACCATGCTTCTACACCTGCATTGCTTGCTGTTTGGGGTTTTAGGCTGGGTTTCTGTACAGCACTTTGTGACATCAGCTGATGTAAGAAGGGCTTTATAATACATTTGATTGATTGATTGATTGATTGATTGTTGGTAAGACTGCCATATTGTATCTCCATCCCAAAGCCCTTGCTTGGAAATGTACTTCGCCAGACTGCCAAGAACCTTGCCCTCATCAAGGCCAAGGTGGCGAGACATGGTAGTGATGACAGCATAGGCCTTGTTGATCTCTGCACCAGACAGGGGGTTCTTGCCAGCATACTTTGGGTCCAACATGTACGCTGCGGCGTGTATGGGCCTCAGGCAGAAGTTTCCTCTGCTTGGAGCAACAGTGAAGTGGGCAGGGCAGTACGGATTTCTTCTCTTACATCTGCAAGCAGAATCTGAACATAAGACGGGATGGCATTGTCTCCCTCAATCTGTGCAATGGCTACTGCTATAGGTTTCAGGAGTTTTCAGGCTGCTTACCACTCTCCCCCAAAATACATCATCCAGGAGGATCCTCTTGATGGGGCTGTCCATTTCGGCAGACTGTGATATGGCCATTTCTTGGAGAGACTCCTTCCCCTCCAGGAGACTGTAAAACATGATGACAACACCACCCCAACGGGTTGTTGCTGGGCAGCTTCAATGTGGTGCCTCTTATTCTTCTCACTTTGCTTGGTGAGGTAGATTGCTGCTATAAGTTGATGACCCTTCACATACCTAACAATTTCCTTGGCTCTCTTGTAGATTGTTTTCAGTACCATGATGTCCTTGAGGAGCAGATTCAATGCATGAGCAGCACAGCCAATGGGTGTGATGTGTGGGTAGGACTCCTCCACTTTAGACCAAGCAGCCTTCATGTTCACAGCATTGTCTGTCACCAGTGCAAATACCTTCTGTGGTCCAAGGTCATTGATGACTGCCTTCTGCTCAACAGCAATGTAGAGACCGGTGTGTCTGTTGTCCCTTGTGTCTGTGCTCTTGTAGAATACTGGTTGAGGGGTGGAGATGATGTAGTTAATTATTCCTTGCCCATGAACATTCGACCACCCATCAGAGATGATTGCAATACAGTCTGCTTTCTCTATGATTTGCTTGACCTTCACTTGAACTCAGTTGAACTCTGCATCCAGCAAATGAGTAGATAAAGCATGTCTGGTTGGAGGGGTGTATGCTGGGTGAAGAACATTCAGAAATCTCTTCCAATACATTTTGCCTGTGAGCATCAGAGGTGAACCAGTTGCATACACAGCTCGAGCAAGACATTCATCAGCATTTCTCTGACTACGTTCCTCCATTGAGTCAAAAAAACTTCTGATTCCAGGAGGACCATGAGCTGTTGCTATCTATAAGATTAATAATTTTCACCTGGAATAGAAGTAGAGGGACTTTTGTCAGAGGTTGCTTGTTGTGAGCAATGAGGGAACTTTATGCACTTGGCCAGATGATTCTGCATCTTTGTTGGATTCTTCACATATGATTTGGCACATTATTTGCAAATGTACACAGCTTTCCCTTCAGTGAAATGTCTCCACACATCAGATAATGCCCGTGGCATTTTCCTTTAAAGATTAGGAAAAACATTTTGTAAAAAAAATAAAATACAATTCCATGTACAGATAAATAGTTAAGCAGTTAGATTAAACAACTCCTTTGTAAGATAAATGTTTTAAAATGAAACATGTATGGAAACAGGTGAATTAACACTCCTCAGTTAGCAGGCTTAAGCAGCTAAAACCCACACGGTAGCAAAAACTAACTAGCAGAAATTGTTAACAAGTTAGAAATGATTTAAACACACTTTGCTGTAGGCTACTATTTACTAGTTTGCAAAAAAGCATGTATGTCATATAAAATATTTTCACCCCACCCAGTATTGTAATCAAAACTTAACAGAAAGCAGGTAGTCCTTGGCTCAGACAGTGCAGTAGTGTGGGCTCAATAGCATCTCATTAGTGTGCAAGATCTTGAGAATCAGCTGTACATGTGATGGAAGAATGCACTGTGCATGCAGAGGGTTGCAATTCCATCAAGTTGGGGATAGTTTAACCAAAATATGCCACAAGACCTAGAATTGCCTTGTGTATCCCACAAAAAAGGTTCACTGTTATAAGCTAACCTTTTTGATGAATTTAAACAAAATTCCCGGGCCTAACTTCCCATGGAAATTTCACGGAAAGTTTCCGACCCCTTTGCAAACCTACTCATTGTATACTAAATTCAGCTAACCACACACAGGACTCTCACAGATAGACACAGACAGGGGCCAGGGTTTAGACAGGCAGCCCAATTCTGATATTTTTTCCACTAATTGGTCTTTTTGACCAATCTGATCAGCTCTGAAAAATATCTGATGTGAAAAGATCTGATGGGATTGACCAATTAGTGGAAAAAGATCAGAATTGGTCTGCCTGTGTAAACACACAGACTCAACCAATCACGCACGGGAAGCAAATATTCAACGGCAGTGCGTACACACCCAAAACAATGCAAACTCAATTAGTAGTAGTGACGATGATGATGGATCACATTTACATTGTGGCTTGATATTGTATGAGGTAACTCGCTAGAGTGAAGGGTGGACTTTTCCCACAGGGGAAACATTGAACTTAGCACTCAGTCTTTTCACTAAGTACAGAAGTTTAGTCACAACTTTGATATGTCACTTTAATATTATTATATTTCAGCCAGTGAGATGTGTTTTGATAGATGGCTTGATGGGCACACACCGCTGGGGCACTGGGATAGTCCTGGGATACATGGGAATGACTGACAGCTCTTTCTTGTGGTTGTCCATCCAGATACTAACCAAGCCAACACATACACAACTCATATTAATATCAGAGTGTTAGGAGGTAGGACTTCATCTCCATGTATAGTTCTGAACACATCCACAGACGTCCACTGACTGATTCCCTCTGAGGGTAGTGTGTTTGAGGCCACGAAAGGGGCGTGTCTGCTGTCAGAGCCCCTTATCAGCTTTGACATGCCTCACTCACCCTGATTGGCGTAATGGAAGGGATTTCTACTTGCTATTTATTTCAGTTAGTCAGTTGGAAGGCTCCTTCTCCACCCACTGTACCTCCATCCACTGATACCCCTCCCCACACACACATATACAGTCTCTCCCCCACTGTTACCCCTCCCCCCACACACACACATACAGTCTCTCCCCACTGTTACCCCTCCCCACACACACACATACAGTCTCTCCCCACTGTTACCCCTCCCCACACACACATATACAGTCTCTCCCCACTGTTACCCCTCCCCACACACATATACAGTCTCTCCCCCACTGTTACCCCTCCCCAACACACATATACTAGTCTCCCCACTGTTACCCCTCCCCACACACACATATACAGTCTCTCCCCCACTGTTACCCCCCCCACACACACACATACAGTCTCTCCCCACTGTTACCCCTCCCCACACACACATATACAGTCTCTCCCCACTGTTACCCCCCCACACACATATACAGTCTCTCCCCCACTGTTACCCCTCCCCACACACACACATACAGTCTCTCCCCCACTGTTACCCCTCCCCACACACACATACAGTCTCTCCCCCACTGTTACCCCTCCCCACACACATACAGTCTCTCCCCCACTGTTACCCTTCCCCACACACACATACAGTCTCTCCCCACTGTTACCCCTCCCCACACCACATACAGTCCTCCCCCACTGTTACCCCTCCCCACACACACATATACAGTCTCTCCCCACTGTTACCCCCTCCCACACACACACATATACAGTCTCTCCCCCACTGTTACCCCTCCCCACACACACATACAGTCTCTCCCCCACTGTTACCCCCTCCCACACACACTATACAGTCTCTCCCCACTGTTACCCCCTCCCCACACACACATATACAGTCTCTCCCCCACTGTTACCCCTCCCCACACACATATACAGTCTCTCCCCACTGTTACCCCTCCCCACACACAATATACAGTCTCTCCCCACTGTTACCCCCTCCCCACACACACATATACAGTCTCCCCCCCCACTGTTACCCCTCCCCACACACACATATACAGTCTCTCCCCCACTGTTACCCCTCCCCACACACACATATACAGTCTCTCCCCACTGTTACCCCCCCCACACACACATATACAGTCTCTCCCCCACTGTTACCCCTCCCCACACACATACTCTCTCCCCCACTGTTACCCCTCCCCCCACACACACACAGTCTCTCCCCACTGTTACCCCTCCCCACCACCCATACAGTCTCTCCCCCACTGTTACCCCTCCCCCCACACACATACAGTCTCTCCCCACTGTTACCCCTCCCCACACACACATATACAGTCTCCCCCACTGTTACCCCTCCCCACACACACATATACAGTCTCTCCCCCACTGTTACCCCTCCCCCCACACACACATACAGTCTCTCCCCACTGTTACCCCTCCCCACACACACACCAGTCTCTCCCCCACTGTTACCCTCCCCACACACACATATACAGTCTCTCCCCACTGTTACCCCTCCCCACACACACATATACAGTCTCTCCCCACTGTTACCCCTCCCCACACACACATACATCTCTCCCCCCCCACTGTTACCCTCCCCACACACATACAGTCTCTCTCCCCACTGTTACCCCTCCCCACACACACATTACAGTCTCTCCCCACTGTTACCCCTCCCCACACACACATATACACTCTCCCCACTGTTACCCCCCCACACACACATACAGTCTCTCCCCCACTGTTACCCCTCCCCACACACACATATACAGTCTCTCCCCACTGTTACCCCTCCCCACACACACATATACAGTCTCTCCCCCACTGTTACCCCTCCCCACCACACACATACAGTCTCTCCCCCACTGTTACCCCTCCCCACACACACATATACAGTCTCTCCCCACTGTTACCCCTCCCCACACACACACATAAGTCTCTCCCCCACTGTTACCCCCTCCCCACACACACATACAGTCTCTCCCCACTGTTACCCCTCCCCACACACACACATACAGTCTCTCCCACGTTACCCCTCCCACACACACTTATACTCACACACTTAGTCTCCCTCCCCCACTGTTACCCCTCCCACACACACATATACAGTCTCTCCCCACTGTTACCCCTCCCCACACACACATAACAGTCTCTCCCCACTGTTACCCCTCCCCACACACATACATCTCTCCCCCACTGTTACCCTTCCCCCACACACATATACATCTCTCCCCACTGTTACCCCCCCCCCACACCCATATACAGTCTCTCCCCCACTGTTACCCCCTCCCCACACACACACATACATCTCCTCCCCACTGTTACCCCCCCCCACACCATATACAGTCTCTCCCCACTGTTACCCCTCCCCACACACACATATACAGTCCTCTCCCCCACTGTTACCCCCCCCCCCACACATATCATACTCTCCCCACTGTTACCCCTCCCCACACACACATACAGTCTCTCCCCCCTGTTTACCCTTCCCCACACACACATATACAGTCTCTCCCCCCTGTTACCCCTCCCCACACACATCTATACAGTCTCTCCCCCACTGTTTACCCCTCCCCACACACACACATACAGTCTCCCTCCCCACACTGTTACCCCTCCCCACACACACATATACAGTCTCTCCCCACTGTTACTCCTCCCACACACACATATACAGTCTCTCCCCCACTGTTACCCCTCCCCACACACACATATACAGTCTCTCCCCACTGTTACCCCTCCCCACACACCCATATACAGTCTCTCCCCCACTGTTACCCCTCCCCACACACCATATATACAGTCTCTCTCCCCCACTGTTAAACCCCTCCCCACACACACATATACATCTCTCCCCCACTGTTACCCCTCCCCACAAACACATATACAGTCTCTCCCCACTGTTACCCCCTCCCCACACAACATACACCACTATCAGTCTCCCCCCCTGTTACCCCTCCCCACACACACATTACAGTCTCTCCCCACTGTTACCCCTCCCCACACACACATATACAGTCTCTCCCCACTGTTACCCCTCCCCACACACACATATACAGTCTCTCCCCACTGTTACCCCTCCCCACACACACAATACAGTCTCTCCCCACTGTTACCTCCCCACACACATATACAGTCTCTCCCCACTGTTACCCCTCCCCACACACACATATACAGTCTCTCCCCCACTGTTATTCCCTACACACACATATACAGCTCTCCCCACTGTTACCTCTCCCCACACACACATATAGTCTCTCCCCACTGTTACCCCTCCCCACACACACATATACAGTCTCTCCCCACTGTTACCTCTCCCCACACACATATACAGTCTCTCCCCCACTGTTACCCCTCCCCACACACACATATACAGTCTCTCCCCACTGTTACTCCTCCCACACACATATACAGTCTCTCCCACTGTTACCCCTCCCACACACACATACAGTCTCTCCCCACTGTTACCCCTCCCCACACACACATATACAGTCTCTCCCCCACTGTTACCCCTCCCCACACACACATATACAGTCTCTCCCCACTGTTACCCCTCCCCACACACACATATACAGTCTTCCCCCACTGTTACCCCTCCCCACACACACATATACAGTCTCTCCCCACTACCCCTCCACACACACATATACAGTCTCTCCCCACTGTTACCCCCCCCACACACATATACAGTCTCTCCCCACTGTTACCCCTCCCACACACACACATACAGTCTCTCCCCACTGTTACCCCTCCCCACACACCTATACAGTCTCTCCCCCACTGTTACCCTCCCCACACACACATATACAGTCTCTCCCCACTGTTACCCCTCCCCACACACACATATAGTCTCTCCCCCACTGTTACCCCTCCCCACACACACATACAGTCTCTCCCCACTGTTACCCCTCCCCACACACACATATACAGTCTCTCCCCACTGTTACCTCCCCACACACACATATACAGTCTCTCCCCACTGTTACCCCTCCCCACCACACACACATACAGTCTCTCCCCCACTGTTACCCCTCCCCACACACACATATACAGGCTCTCCCCACTGTTACCCCTCCCCCACACACACATACAGTCTCTCCCCACTTTACCCCTCCCACACACACATACAGTCTCTCCCCCACTGTTACCCCTCCCACACACACACATACAGTCTCTCCCCACTGTTACCCCTCCCCACACACACACATACAGTCTCCCCACTGTTACCCCTCCCCACACACACATATACAGTCTCTCCCCACTGTTACCCCCCCCACAACACATATACAGTCTCTCCCCACTGTTACCCCTCCCACACACACACATATACAGTCTCCCCCCACTGTTACCCCTCCCACACACACATATACAGTTCTCCCCACTGTTACCCCTCCCCACACACACACATACAGTCTCTCCCACTGTTACCCCTCCCCACACACACATACAGTCTCTCCCCACTGTTACCCCTCCCCACACAGACATATACAGTCTCTCCCCACTGTTACCCCTCCCCACACACACATATACATTCTCTCCCCCACTGTTACCCCTCCACAAACACACATACAGTCTCTCCCCACTGTTACCCCTCCCCACACACACATATACAGTCTCTCCCCCACTGTTACCCCTCCCCACACACATATACAGTCTCTTCCCCACTGTTACCCCTCCACACACACATATACAGTCTCTCCCCACTGTTACCCCTCCCCACACACACATACAGTCTCCCCCCACTGTTACCCCTCCCCACACACACATATACAGTCTCCCCCACTGTTACCCCTCCCCACACACACATATACAGTCTCTCCCCACTGTTACCCCTCCCCACACACACCATACAGTCTCTCCCCACTGTTACCCCTCCCCACACACACATATACAGTCTCTCCCCCACTGTTACCCTTCCCCACACACACATATACAGTCTCTCCCCACTGTTACCTCTCCCACACACACATATACAGTCTCTCCCCCACTGTTACCCCTCCCCACACACACTACAGTCTCTCCCCACTGTTACCCCTCCCCACACACACATATACAGTCTCTCCCCCACTGTTACCCCCCCCCACACAGACATATACAGTCTCTCCCCACTGTTACCCCTCCCCACACACACATATACATTCTCTCCCCACTGTTACCCCTCCCACACACACACATATACAGTCTCTCCCCACTGTTACCCCACACACACAACATACAGTCTCTCCCCATGTTACCCCTCCCCACACACACACATACAGTCTCTCCCCCACTGTTACCCCTCCCCACACACACATATACATCTCCCCACTGTTACCCCTCCCCACACACATATACAGTCTCTCCCCACTGTTACCCCTCCCCACACACACATATACAGTCTCTCCCCACTGTTACCCTCCCCACACACATATACAGTCTCTCCCCACTGTTACCCCTCCCCACACACACATACAGTCTCTCCCCACTGTTACCCCTCCCCCACACACATATACAGTCTCTCCCCCACTGTTACCCCTCCACACACACACATATACAGTCTCTCCCCACTGTTACCCTCCCCACACACATATACAGTCTCTCTCCCACTGTTACCCCTCCCCACACACACATATACAGTCTTCCCCCACTGTTACCCCTCCCACACACAGACATATACAGTCTCTCCCCACTGTTACCCCTCCCACACACACACATATACAGTCTCTCCCCACTGTTACCCCTCCCCACACACACATATACAGTCTCTCCCCCACTGTTACCCCTCCCCACACACACATACAGTCTCTCCCCACTGTTACCCCTCCCCACACACACATATACAGTCTCTCCCCACTGTTACCCCCCCACACACACATATACAGTCTCTCCCCACTGTTACCCCTCCCCACACACACATATACAGTCTCTCCCCCACTGTTACCCCTCCCCACACACACATACAGTCTCTCCCCCACTGTTACCCCTCCCCACACACACATACAGTCTCTCCCCACTGTTACCCCTCCCCCCACACACACATACAGTCTCTCCCCCACTGTTACCCCTCCCACACACACATATACAGTCTCTCCCCACTGTTACCCCTCCCCACACACACACATACAGTCTCTCCCCCACTGTTACCCCTCCCCACACAGACATATACAGTCTCTCCCCACTGTTACCCCTCCCCCACACACAATACAGTCTCTCCCCCACTGTTACCCCTCCCCACACACACATATACAGTCTCTCCCCACTGTTACCCCTCACACACACATATACAGTCTCTCCCCCACTGTTACCCCTCCCCACACACATATACAGTCTCTCCCCTACTGTTACCCCTCCCCACACACACATATACAGTCTCTCCCCACTGTTACCCCTCCCCACACACACATATACAGTCTCTCCCCACTGTTACCCCTCCCCACACACAATATACAGTCTCTCCCCCACTGTTACCCCTCACACACACATATACAGTCTCTCCCTTACTGTTACCCCCCCCACACACACATATACAGTCTCTCCCCACTGACCCCTCCCCCACACACACATATACAGTCTCTCTCCACTGTTACCCTCCCCACACACACATATACAGTCTCTCCCTTACTGTTACCCCTCCCACACACACATATACAGTCTCTCCCCCACTGTTACCCTCCCCACACACACACACATACAGTCTCTCCCCACTGTTACCCCTCCCCACACACACATATACAGTCTCTCCCCACTGTTACCCCTCCCCACACACACACATACAGTCTCTCCCCCACTGTTACCCTCCCCACACACACATATACAGTTTCTCCCACTGTTACCCCTCCCCACACACACATATACAGTCTCTCCCCCACTGTTACCCCTCCCCACACACACATATACAGTCTCTCCCCTACTGTTACCCTCCCCCCCACACACATATACAGTCTCTCCCCACTGTTACCCCTCCCCACACACACATATACAGTCTCTCCCACTGTTACCCCTCCCCACAACACATATACAGTCTCTCCCCCACTGTTACCCTCCCCACACACACATATACAGTCTCTCCCTTACTGTTACCCTCCCCACACACACATATACAGTCTCTCCCCCACTGTTACCCCTCCCCACACACACACATATACAGTCTCTCCCCACTGTTACCCCTCCCCACACACACATATACAGTCTCTCCCTTAGTTACCCCTCCCCACACACACTATACAGTCTCTCCCCACTGTTACCCCTCCCCACACACATATACAGTCTCTCCCTTACTGTTACCCTCCCCCCCACACACACATATACAGTTCTCCCCACTGTTACCCCTCCCACACACACATATACAGTCTCTCTCACTGTTACCCCTCCCCACACACACATATACAGTCTCTCCCTTACTGTTACCCCTCCCCACAACACATATACAGTCTCTCCCCCACTGTTACCCCCCCCACACCACATATACAGTCTCTCCCCCACTGTTACCCCTCCCCACACACACATATACAGTCTCTCCCTTACTGTTACCCCTCCCCACACACACATATACAGTCTCTCCCCACTGTTACCCCTCCCCACACCACACATATACAGTCTCTCTCCACTGTTACCCTCCCACCACACACATATCAGTCTCTCCCTTACTGTTACCCTCCCCACACACACATATACAGTCTCTCCCACTGTTACCCTCCCCACACACACATATACAGTCTCTCCCCACTGTCTCTGTGTATGGAAATCAGCATTGCTGCAGTGCCCTTATCTCTTATACACATCCTTTTCATTGTTAATTTATATTCATTATGTGTGTCGCTCGGCAGTCCTGCTGCATCTGCTCAGACTGTGTCTGTTGGAATAATTTGATTAGAAAAAACAGTCATTGAGATGATGAAAATAATTGGATAATTGTATTATCCATTGTATTTGCGCTGTCGATATTGTGTGACGTGTTAATTTGACAGTTTGGGTCTGTTTCCCTGTGAAGTCTGTGGTGCTGGTGTTTCCCACTGTCTGTGTTCTGTAGGGTCTTCAGTTCTGTCCATTTTTTTTATTTATTCCCAGATAAGAGTGAAGAACTCTTCAAAACATCAAAGAGAGAGTGGAATGGGGAAGAGGGGGAGAGAGAGAGAGAGAAAGAGAGGGAGGGGTGTGCCCTGTATCTGGGTGCTGGTGGAGGCGAGAGAGAGGAGAGACTGGGAGGAGAGGACGAGGGGGGGGCGAGAGCACTAGAGAGCGAGAGAGACACAGGTATGGGAGGGGGATCGAGGGAAGTAAACCAACCAACCAGATGAAAGTGAGAGAGAGATTGGGCTGTTTGAACGTGCTAGAGGGGGAAGAGAGAGGGAGAGAGGGGAGAGCGAGAGGGACATTTTTAGGACTGAGGAAATAGAAGTGTTACTACTGGGCTGTTCTGCCTGGTGCTAGAAGACCGACATGGAGAATATGCATCGCCCCACAGCACACACAGAAACGGACACCACGTAAAATGTGATTTTTAAAGGCCTCACTATCAGCGGTGATTTTTCCACTTCTCCCATTCCTTTTTTATTTTTATTTTGCGCTGCCTACACTCTCCTTGTTTTTGTGTGTGGATCCCCCCTCCCTCCCTCCCTCCACCACTTCTGTCACTCTCTCCATTTCCAAAGGAGGGATCTGGAATCAAGTGCAACAGAAGAAGAACAGTAAGTGAAGCTCTTTTTCTGCATCCGAGGGAGACAGAGAGAGGTGCATGGGGGAATATTGCAAGGCAAGCAGAAGAGAGCAGGGATAGTCTCAGGAAAGAATGGAGAGGTTAGAGGGACTTGTGGTTGCGGGTTGTTTATTCAAGTTACGCGTTGATGTGAAATGTGTCTAATTCATTGGTCACGGGGTTGACGGAGAGTCATATCAATGCTGTGACTAGAGGAAGATACACAGGCAAAATACCGTGCAGAGAGAAGATACATGACAGAACAAGATGACAGAGAGTAAAGGAGGAGGAGGTGGTGAGAAGGCAGAGGACAGAAGGAGAGTTGGGCAACATTGACATTTGGCAGCAGAATACTCTCTGATAGCAGTACATATATCACATTCTCAGATGGAAAAGAGACGGAAAGAGAAAGAAAGTGGGACCTTTTCTAGATGTGGTTCAGTGAAAGACACGAAGGTAGGATTGGCTTGAGATGGCGATTTGTGTAGGCAGTGTGTTCAGTACAAGGCATCAGCGAGGTGTTATTTACACAACTCACCACATCCATTGGCATGGATTAGTCTACTGAAGGCTGTTGTACCCATGCAGGGAACGGTGATGGACTGCTGCACAGTCAAGGCTGCTGGTGAATGTGATTGGTACTCACATCAGAAGACTAACAAACCAGACACGTGAAATAACCACGTAGTACAATGATGTCATGATGCCAGTGGAACACTGCATGGGTAGAACTACCACGTAGTCATGATGTCATGATGCCAGTGGAAACATGCTATGGGTAGAACTACCACGTAGTCTGATGTCATGATGCCAGGGAACACTATGGGTAGAACTACCACGTAGTCATGATGCATGATGCCAGTGGGAACATGCATGGGTAGCCTACCCATACATGATGTCATGATGCCAGTGGAACACTGCATGGGTAGAACTACCACATAGTCATGATGTCATGATGCCAGTGGAACACTGCATGGGTAGAACTACCACATAGTCATGATGTCATGATGCCAGTGGAACACTGCATGGGTAGAACTACCACATAGTCATGATGTCATGATGCCAGTGGAACACTGCATGGGTAGAACTACCACATAGTCATGATGTCATGATGCCAGTGGAAACACTGCATGGGTAGAACTACCACACGTCATGATGTCATGATGCCAGTGGAACACTGCATGGGTAGAACTACCACTAGTCATGATGTCATGATGCCAGTGGAACACTGCATGGGTAGAACTACCACGTAGTCATGATGTCATGATGCCAGTGGAACACTGTATGGGTAGAACTACCA